>NC_143014.1:122020958-122172833 GCF_055824585.1 Amblyomma mixtum
GTGTACGGGCAGGGCGTCAATTGTTGCATTTCGATGCATGCTTCTTAGCGTGGGCGTAATAATTCCTGCGCTAATGTGAATTCATCCCGTGTAAGTGAAAGATGAGCATATTACTCTATTAACGCAACGGTTAAATGCCGGAAAAACTATATCGGTCGGGCGTTCAAGTGCGGCCGAGTCGCTCTTGGAGCTAGACCTGCCAGCTTAGCTTACGAAGAAGCGAAAGCTGTTATAGCTTGGGTTTAGCCGTATAGCTGTGCATTATACCGGGGAACAACTCTTAAGGTACGCATTCCTCCACTCTCGCCATTATATTCCAAGCCACTATAGGCCATCCGTCGCCTCCAACCCCCTCTCTCTTCCCTCTCCCTACCCTTCTCTGTAAGTTGAGAGGGAGATTTCCTTCTCTCCACTTTGCCACATTCCCACAGTGACAGATGGCGGCCTTCAATCAAACTGAATTAATAAAGTTGTTAAACTAAACTATTCAATTAAATAATTAAGACTTACGGCTGTCGCTGCAGATTAAAAGGTAGAATGCAGTGCTCTAACCAAAGCTATAAGAGCTTTCGCTGTAAAGAAGAAAAAAAGCTCGGTGAAGTTGGAAGAGCTTGATACAGTAAGACGCGCCGTCCGAACACACTGCGAGAAGCACCGCCAACGGTTAAGAAGCAGCGATCAAGGCGCCCAATTAGAGAAAAACAAGCGCTCGAAGGCGGCCGCGCAAGCCCAGAAGCCAAGGGATTTAGTCGATGCCTGAGTACGGCTACCATCATTTATCAATTACAGGCCGTACGAGAATGCCTTACGAGAATGCCGAGGCCGTTCTTGCGCGGATCGTCTGTCTTTCGGTGTGTAAAGTTACTATCTGTGATTGCGCAAGATGTTTATTTGCCTTGTTTGACGCATTATATAGAGTGACTTTTGCTTAGATACGTAGATTTAATGGAGACATACGTGTATTTAAATATCTTGTTTCGAGGTTTTGCGTATACATACAGTGACTTTGTTTCCATTGGCACTTTTTTGTCCTTTGTCAAGTTGTATCTTCGCATATCTAATACTCCATTTTGTATTCGAATTTCTAATGCATATTTTACAGAACTCCTCGTTTATACATGTGCTCGTCGTTGCGACTAAAATTTCGGTGCAATTACTTGCAATATATGACCGCGCTGTACCTGCTGCTACGCAGTACGCTGGAACGAAGGACAGCGTCGTTGAGATTTTTTCCTGGCTGCTGCATATGTACAAAAAGGCAAATTTCTTGAACGACAAAGATTCATTAAAATATTTTCCCTCTATACTTGCTAATTTCATGGCCTTTACGTTTTTCATATCAGCGGCATGCACTGCTTTGCTGGTTTCGGACTGATGTATTTCTAGACTTCGTGTGATATTTTCTTTACTTATTAAATACGCAAAAGCATGGAAGCATTGGTACCAGTTATGTCTGCCACAGCTTTTGCGACATACGAATGCATTCTTTTATTTAAAAAATGCATATTTTACTTTTATAGACAGTGCGTAGCGTTATCTAATACACAATGGCATTGTCAATATGGCAATGCCATTATTATTATTGCGTTTTATCCCTCCAAAAATTATATGAGGAGGCCGCGCTGGAATATGAGCCCCCCCCCCCCCCCCCCCCCCCCCCGAACTAAAATTTCTGGCAACGGCACTGCGGAGCAACACCGAAAGGTGCGAGAAGTGGTCGCAGGAGGGTCATCTGTTCAGTCTCCACACGACGGTGTTTCAAGGTTTCCGCCTGGTTGCATTCTCTCCAGAAGCCATTCTAGTGAAGTTGTGAGATCGGGAGTATGATGTCGAAAGCTGACTTCACCGAGAAAAAAAAAATAGGAAGCTGACAGACAAGCTGATCAGTGTATCTTTCAAACACGGCGATTGAGCGAATTGCATCAGAGTACCAAAAGATGCTTTATGAAGTGCTGACACAAACGATATAGCCATGTGGGACAGTTTTACTGCTCGGAGACGATATTGACTTGAAGCCTTCCAGCTTCGAAGGCTCGCATTCTGGCTGCCGCCAGTTGTACCCACCCACTTTCAGCGTTTGAATATGATAGGGTGATGAGGTGGGCAGGAAAAACAAACTGAAACGAATATAAAGTTTCGAATGGAGTCTGCACACGTTGCAATGATGGAGAGTATTCTGGTCTAATTGCACTCAGTTTCTTTATCATCACTTAGCTGCTAAGAATTTTTTTTGAGAATTCAGGAGCAATACGTGCTGCAATGTTTATTATGTAATTATTTCCAATGGTTTTTAGGGTCACTCGAATCAGATAATCAGAGAAAAAGTGTGTATACACAAGATGGCAGAATTGTACAATTAGCTTCAATATCCCGGAAAAGTTCCTTCAATACAGTGCACTGTGACGACACATTCAGGCAAAATTCCGCCCGGTCTCAATCGAATAACAGCTCGTAAAAAAGATAATCTCGCATCCCTAAAGAAAAGAAAGTGGTTGACTAACTGTCGGGCAAACGAATGGCATAAACCAAGATCTGCATCGCGGACCCGCCGAAAAAGGTTGGTTCGGCTTGACCGCTGACAAGAGGAAGCCCCACACAAACAGTGCAAACACTCTGTGCAGCTTTTGCACATTCAGACGGGAACAGTGCATACATGCTTTACTATTACAGTTTATTGGCCTAGAAAATATTATTGACTGTTGGTATGTCTAAATACTGGCAGGGTCAGCCCATGCAATGCTTTTGTTTTCTATTCAATTCTGCAGCCTTGCTTCACCAATAGGGCTCACTGTCACAATAAAACTCAGGAGAGACACATAAGTACTTGTGTGGGGTTATGGTCCACGATATGTTGGCGAAAACACGCAGGGCACGCGGTCATTCGCCATAATAAAATCCCAAGCACTTTCCCCGATTCACCGCACTCCCACTTGCCTCGCAGAAAACTCTTTTTTTTTTTTCCTTTTGACAACTACCAAGTTATTTTCATAATTATTGTAGAAAACAGCAACATCGTCAGCGTATGTCAGGACACGAGGCACTTACTTCCCTGTGCAGTTGAAATCTACTGATGAGGTTGCTTTGAAGGATACTTAAGCAGAATGACTCAATATAAATACAAAACAACACTGGGAACAGAGCGCACCCTTAGCGGACAGATCATTCGACCTGGATTCTATTTACAACCTTTATGTTCGCATTAATATGCGTTGTGCAATCGCTGTAAGCCATTTTCCCTCCATCGTGGATATAATATTTCCAATGTTAACTTAATCTCGCAGGGAAAAAAGAATATTTTGAGGGGCAGGGTCAGAAGCTTTTTCTACATTTACTCGTAGCATCGCGACATGTGCTCATGTAGCATCACAAGCCTCTAGGACACAGCGCGCCTACTGAATACTCATGACGACACTGCGCCCCTTCATACTGCAAGTCTGTTGAATGCCAAGAATATGCATCATCAAACGCTGTAGCCTTCAGGCCGGTACTGCCATACATATTTTATAATCGGCATTTTGTGCGACAAATCGGACGGTATGATTTAACTTGCCTTATCTTGTCTCGGTCATCTGTTTTAGGGATGAGAGCTGTACGGGATGAGAAAAATGATGGTGCAAGGAGTTTCGCATCAAACGCTTCGTTGAAACCTTTCGTCACTAGGGCCGCCGCGGTGGCTCAGTGGCTATGGTGCTCGGCTGCTGTCCCGAAAGACGCGGGTTCGATCCCGGCCGCGGCGGTTGAATTTCTTTGGAGGAGAAATTCGAGGCCAGTGTACTGTGCGATGTCAGTGCACGTTAAAGAACCCCAGGTGGTCGAAATTTCCGGAGCCCTCCACTACGGCGTCTCTCATAGCCTTAGTCGCTTTGGGACGTTAAACCCCATAAACCAAACCAACCTTTCGTTACTAGTTCGCATTTCAGGGTAAACACAGTGGGCAATCCGTCTAGTCCTAGTGATTTACCACGATCAAGATTGTGCTTTGGAGACTTCAGGAACGGTTGTTCCGAAGTGTCTCTCCTGCCATTATCTGCTTTTGGCAATAAGCGTAAGTGTTCTGTCTTAAACAGGTCATTGTTTACGGGGTGATGGGCAAAAGCCCACAGAAATATTTATGAAATGCATTTTCAACTGATGTGGCATCGCTGGCGACCGATACATTATATTCTTTTTCGCTGATCTTATTTGGTTCCGGATTTATTGATCCTTTTAAGGTCTAGCGCACGCTTAGTCGGTGCCTCGCCAGCTGTTATTCTTTCCGACCTGGCTCTGATCAGTGCACCACTATATTTCTCTTCATCTAACATCTCGAGCTTTTGTTTCGCAAAGCAAATGCCATCCTTGCACTTTCCAAGCTCGATAGCTTCCTGCTATAACAATGCCGTCACGTTCGACCGAAGGACGCTTGCTTTCGCGCGTACTTTTATCTTGCTGGATCGTTTCAATGCGGTTCAGCCTTACACATACGCGGATTATATAGACCTTTTCCCTGTTTACAGCTTGACTGTGCGCGCGAGCGTGTTGGACTGTGCTACACATGTGCAGTAAATACCTGTATGAAATCCGCTAATCAGGAAGCTGCTGGGAGAGCCCAGTCTAAATATGACTGCGCTCATAAGGGCAAATGTGAAGGAGAGGATGGTTTGGCTTGGTTTATGGGGTTTAACGTCCCAAAGCGACTGAGGCTATGAGAGACGCCGTAGTGAAGGGCTCCGGAAATTTCGACCACCTGGGGTTCTTTAACGTGCACTGACATCGCACAGTACACGGGCCTCCAGAATTTCTCCTCCAAAGAAATTCCAGCCGCCGCGGCCGGGATCGAACCCGCGTCTTTCGGGTCAGCAGCCGAGCACCATAACCGCTGAGCCACCGCGGCGGCGAAGGAGAGGATGAGAAGAAGGAAAAGCAGGGAGGTTAAGCGGATGGCGAAACTGGTTTGCTACACTACACTGGTGGAAAGGGATGAGGTGATGTGAAGATGAAGGACAAAAGGGAGTAACAGGAAAATGAAGTCAGTATGCGAAGTCAGCAAGCGTGTGGTAAAATCACAGCCTATCATGCAGGCCAGAAGTTCGCAAGAAGCGGATCAGTGCCTGGGAGGCCTTCACCGCCGACGATCGCGGTGGCCAGTGGACGAGAATCTTCCTTTCCGTCAGTGGGCGCGGATCTAGACGCGCCAGCGAACGGCACACAGACAGCCATGAAAAGGTCTATACTAAGCACTGAAGAGCTAAGTGCAGCCCAGTCGCGCTTCATCGAACGTATTGCAATTATTAGTGCAATGTGCTGCTGTTCTCGTCATACGCTTCCGCAGCAGGCTTTTATAGGAATTAAAACGTAGACGACGGGCTGATAACAGCTTTCTTCGCGCAAAAATAATGTGATGAGACGTGTGTGTATTTACGCACGATGCTTCGCAGCCGGCGGTGTCATGATCGTGTCACTCGATCGGCGGGCGGCGTCGAGTGCACGGTGCCGCAACGGCGACCGTGATTTCAGAAGCGTCCCCTTCGAAAGTGGGTATTAGCGCCGTGAAGCTGCGGCCCACGACCCTCGTACAGCTCGTACAGCTCGCACCGTAAAACCGTCCCACAAAGCACTTTCGTTCATCATGCAAAGGGAGCCCTTTATTTCTCAAAAACAATTTGCAAAGCGCAGCCAATCGGCTTGCTCGTCGCAAAATCGTCATCGCCCACAGCGCGAAAAACTGTGTGTTGAGCCGCCACAGACGCTTGACGTTTTTTGCTTTTTCCTGTCTTATATACGGACACTGGGGCAAATCCATCCGATTTTAGTTCTTCGTAAAAATTTACCGTTTATCTTCTTGCGGCCCTTGTGACGTTCGTCTGGCAGCAAAAGAAATATTTATTGCTAAGAAATATGGAGTTGAATATGTAATATTTTTTTCGCCAATCAGTGCAAGCTCGGGACGTTGATGAAGGAGGAGAGAGCATTCGGAGCCTCCTGAGCTCTGACTGGAAATAGCTGGCGGTCTAGGCTAGCCACAGAGATCCGAAAACAAAAGCATATATGACGTCACCGCAGCAGTTTGCTAATGAAATAGGCCGGTGGTGCTGATACCTGCAGTTCACATTTGCGCCCCTTTCTGAAGCGTATAAAAGCTCCGTTTTCCGTGAACGCATTGATGTTGGCGTAAACGTTAGCGAAATATAACGAGCACCTTTTCAAAGAGAAAAAAATTAGAGAGCACTGCAGCCTGCTGCATTGGAGAAAGGCGAAAGCATCTGCGTTTGAACGCCCGCAACTTTTTTGAAGCGAAAAGCTTCACATGCTCGTCAACACCGGGTCTGGCGTGCGCCGTGATCAATTTTAGCCACAGCTGCGCATGCGCAAAACCGAGCGACGTCACGCGGAGCGCAGGTGGCCACAGCCGTCGTCGCCGCCGCGCGCTGACTCCATCGTCTGAGCGTTGCCGCTTCTCCTCCTCGCCACCGATTTACCCTTCGTCGCTGCCGCGCGGTCGCCGCCGCCGTCCCAAGAGGAGAAGGTTCTTTCGCAAGGCGTTGACAGAACGCGTGAGCAGCGGCGGCGGCCGTAGAAGAGGCGGCCATCCTCGCCACCGTTTGACCTTTCGCCGCAGCCATGCGCAGTGCACATTTGAAGGGAGGGGTGTATGAGGCGCGCTTGCCCATAGACGCAGACACTCGCCATGGAAGGAGAAGAGGAAGCAGCAGTCGGACGGCGTAGAAACACCGACCCAGCAGTGGTAGCTTGGGAGTTGGCTGAAAAGCAGCGAGAGCTTTTCGCTTATCCAGGCTTAACCTTAGCTAAGCCACAGCCAATTTTTTTTTTGCAAGTCATCGTTTTCGCGTGATACTTATCACGGGACCACTGGATGACGTCAGCAACTTTTTTTTTTGCAAGCCTTCGTTGTCTAACATCAGTACACGTCCCCAACACCCTTTACCGTCGTACACACCGCAGTGCGGTCACTTCGTGCCCCTCTAACGCGCTTGACCCAACGACCATTCGCTCTTCGTTAAACTGCGCACATCGACGCTGTCCGTCAAGGCATCGCTTCATGCTAAGGAGATGTTTGTGCCAAGAACGGTGAACTGCCGCCGTGTGTGCCTCCAGTACTTTTGATGTTTGGGAAGGTGGGGACGTGAAGGTGTGTGGTGGGCTTGTATTACACAGCCTGGCGTTTTGTGGCATAAACATACTCAGATTTTCCTTTTCGACACTTTCCATGCAATAAAAAAAAAACCTTTGTGGCGTATGCGTTGCTTGCCCGCCTCGCACGCAGATGGCCTATGTTCGAAACGCAGTGCCGGCGATTTTATGTTTTCGAATGGTCATTTTCGAGCGGCCACGCTCTGTCGACACGTTCTGCCGGCACACTCTGCCTACAGGTCCTGTACACGCCAGTCATGAAATAAGAGATATTTTCGCATTAGAAAAAACAATGCTTTTCACTACAGCTTGGTTATATGAACGGATATGTGGTCACATGGTGAACCGTGTAGGGTCTGCTCGCGGGCAAGTCAAATCTCGCGCCGCTCACCGCGGGTAGCCTCGGACCCCTTCTTCCCGAGTGGGGGGGCGGGGGGAGCGAGGCTGGGAGAAAGCCTTTATAAGGCGAGACCGGGAAGGCTCGCGCTCTCTCGCTCTTGGACCAGCCCTGCGAAAGGACCACCTGACCCAGCTGCCACGACGACGACCGGCCCCCCTGATGTGAGAATAAACCCTTTGTACAAAGTCCTGCCTCGAGTGACTGCCTGTGCGTCCCCGCGCAGAGGAATTGCCCACAAATAATGGCGCCCAGCGTGCGGCTTTAATTAACACCTTGTGGACGATTTCTCTGCCGATTTTGGGATGTGCAGCCAGACTCGTGGCAGGCCCTCTTTGTTCGGGGCCACGCCGGACCGATAGGGTTAAGGAGCGGGTCAGGCGGAATGTTCGCGGGGTAGCGACTTGTGTAGTGTTGTAAATTTGTTAGGGGTTTTGTGTTATTTATGTAGTTTTCGGGCGTTTTGTGTTGTGTATTTCCGCGTGTTTGTAGATAGATTGTTGTGTATGTGAATGTTCTTGTTGCCATGAGCAGTTAGCCGGTGCGGCCGGACAGTTAGCGCGAACTATGCCTCCCAGAAAGGATGTTTCAGCCACGGCTTTGGATGGCGGGGCAGCCGGTAGTGAGACGGCCGACGCGGCGGCCGTAATGGGGCAGGTGACTGAGATGTTTGCCGCATTAGCCCGTCAGCTCGGTTCGGTGGCTGGCGCCAACCAGGCCGCAGCATCGGTAGCATCGGCGACAGCATCGCGCCCGCGGATAAATATGGAGGTCCCCTCCTTTTCCGGGTACACGGACGCGAAATCAGTCCACGAGTTTTTAGAACAACTCGAGGACTACCAGACGGCTCTGGGCGCCCCAGATGACGTAATGCTAGGGCAGGTCCTGCCTGTAGCACTCGTCGAGAGCGCGGCGCGATGGAGGCGCTGCCAGCCGACTTTCCAGTCGATGGCGGACTTCAAAGATCGTTTCCGCGCCGAGTTCTTGCCGCCTGATTATGAGCGCCGGATGCTGGAGGAGCTCGCGTTGCGCACCCAACACCCAGAGGAAAGCCTCCTCGAGTACGTACGCGCAATGCAAGAGCTGTACAAGAGGGCAGATCCGACGGCAACCGACCGAGATCAGGTTGCGCGTGTGATCAGGCAGTGCCATCCACGCTTCAAGCCGTATCTGCGGGGCCGCAGTTTTACAAACCTCGAGGCCCAAGCGCAGGAGGCCAAGACCGTTCAGGCGGATTTACTCGCCGAACTGCGCTACCAGCCGCCCCCCAGGCCGGCCGAATCGCTAGAACCGGGATGCGCATGGGATGGAGGCCGAGAATGCGCGATGAGGGCTCGGCGCGCCGAGGTAATGGCCGTAGAAAGGCAGGCGGAACCCCCTGTTGTCCCTCGCGCGCTTGACCCGTACGCATTCGAGCAGCGGCGTCGTGCCGGTCTCACAGGCCACGCGCCGAGCGAGCGTCAGGAATGCGCGGAGAAAGGGGAGAGCCGTCCCCAACCGCTTCGTGGAACGAGGGGTCCTCCGTCCACGCGGCGGGTGAATGACCGGCTTTGCTGGAATTGCAACCAGCCCGGCCACGTGGCACGCGAATGCCAAGCTAGGCGTATGCAAGGAAACGCCAGGCGCTGGCGGTGATGTCTGGTAGCACCGACCTTTCACCGTCAGCGGGAGAATTTCATGGTTGTCAAGGCGCTAGTCAGGAAAAGAACTCCCGCGCCGGCGACGGGGAGGCCTTTGTCCCGCTCGCCTGTAGAGCTCAAGGAGTCGTTCCGCGCTCAAGCCCTTTTATGCTAGTGCAGTTAGCGGGTCGATGCTACTCTGCACTCGTAGACACGGGCTCAACGCTGTCACTGGTCGGTGACGAGGTGTACGAGGCCTGCCGGATAGGTAACATCCGTGTCAGACCGGCCGAAACCCCGTTAAGCTTAGCAGCTGGGGCGGCAAAGGCAAAGGGAGCAGTGCGTCTTATGATGCGCTTTGACGGCAGAAAGCGGAGACATCGCTTCGTCTATCTGCCTGGCTTGTCGATACCAGTAATTCTGGGAAGGGATTTTCTCTCGAGCGAAGGCATTGTGCTCGACATGGGGGAGAATGGCTATCGTTACAGCCAGCTCGCCCCCCTCATTCCCTTCGAAAGCGCATCCTTGCCCGGCTGTCCTGCACAAAAGGTGGTTGTCCACACCTGTGCGACAGAAAGGCAAGTGAGCTCCCTCGAGATGCTTAGAGACGGTGGCCCGTTAGAAGCGATTATTGCGTCTTTCTCAGGACCCAGTAGTCAGCGCCGAAGGCTCGCGGAAACTTTACTCCCGTTTTCGGATTGCTTCACGGAGAAACCGGGCAGAACCGACCTGCTTCAGCACGAGATTCAGACGGGTGATACGCGCCCTTTCAGGTGTAACCCGAGGCCGTTAAGTGCGCATAAGAGGCAGCTTCTCGACTGTGCCCTTGACGAGATGATTGATACCGGTGCGGTGAGACCCTCACAAAGTCCCTGGGCGTCACCAGTGGTTCTAGCGCCGAAGAAAGATGGATCGGTCAGGCTGTGTGTTGATTATCGTAAGCTCAACTCACTGACGCCTACGGTTGCGTACCCTTTTCAGTCGATCGAGGCTGTGATGTACGCGTTAGGGAACGCGAGGTTCTTCACAGTCCTAGATGCAAGCAGAGGGTACCTGCAGATTGAGGTGGCCGAAGGTGACATTGAGAAAACCGCATTCACCTGCCACCGCGGGCTCTTCGAATTTACTCGACTCCCGTTTGGTTTGTCTAACGCCCCGAGCACGTTCATGCGACTGATGGACATCGTGCTGGGCGATGCAAGGTTCAACTACGCCATGGCGTACCTCGACGACGTTGTAATATTCTCACAGTCGTTCGAGGAGCACCTCATTCACCTGAATTCCGTTCTCGATAGAATGAGACGTGCCGGTCTAACCATTAATCCAAAGAAAGTGCAGTTGGCATCGAAGAGAGTGAACCTCTTGGGCTTTGTCGTGGATGATGGCACACTGAGACCGAATGATGACAAACTGCAGGCAATTCTGAACTACCCCTGCCCCATGGATGTGAAAAGCTTGCAGAGGTTTTTGGGGATGGTTGCGTTCTACAGGCAATTCATCCCGCGCTGTTCGGAGCTTGCAAGGCCGCTGAACCTGCTGTTGCGTAAAGGCTCGAAGTGGGTCTGGGGCAAGGAACAGAGTGACGCATTTGTTGCCTTGGCTCGCGCGATAGCGAATACCGCTAGTCTGCGCCTCCCCGACCTGAACAAGCAGTTTGTCTTGCAGACAGACGCTAGTGACTACGGTGTTGGAGCTGTTTTGTTACAGGAACACGAGGGCAAACTGCGCCCTGTCGCGTTCGCTAGTCGCACGCTCACATCGGCGGAGCGGAATTACTCCGTGACCGAAAAGGAATGCCTGGCGATCATGTTCGCATTGTCGAAGTTCGACATGTACCTAGACGGAGCGGTCTTCACCGTGCAGACAGATCATCAGGCATTGTCTTGGTTAAAGAGGCTCAAGAACCCCGCAGGCAGACTCGCGAGATGGGCGCTGACGTTGCAACGTTACGCGTACGCCATCGAGTACCGCCGGGGCAGCTTGAACAAGGTGGCCGATGCTTTATCGCGCGCACCATGGAATGCTGGCGAAAGCGCTTCAGAGGCGCAGCCCAGCTTTGTAAAAAGCGGCGTCACCGCTGTTGGAAAGGAGGAGAGGGCGGACGGGAGTGTCGCGCCCGGTTTGGAGAGAGAGGAGACGGACAAAGGTCCCGCACGGTGCTGTGACGGAAGGGAAACACAGCAGCTCGTGGCGGCGACCGCTCGCCTGCCTAGGAGCGAGGCAGAAAGAAATCTGTCTTGGGGAGTAGCGGTCAGTAGAGAAGAGCTGATCGAGGCCCAGAAAGCAGACGGTCTTTGCCAGCGGGTGCTGAAGGAGCTTGCGAGCAGCGCAGCTTGCACCGGGAACGCTGAGGGCAAGTACGACGCGTATCTGCTGGGCGATGATGGCTTGCTGCTCCGCTACATCCCCCAACTTGACGAGGAAGAGGCGATAGCATCCCCTTTCCGAGTCGTGGTCCCGAGAACGTTGCGGAAACGGTTCCTGCAGTACTTCCATGACTCAGCGCTGGCAGGCCATGGCAGCGGCAGTAAGACTTACGACAAGTTATGCCGTGTCGCGACCTGGCCAGGCATGAGAAAGGATGTGCTGGGATACGCCCGTACCTGCCCGGTATGCCAGGTAGCCAAGCCGCGGGCGGGCAAGCCCGCTGGCATGATGAAGGCGGTAGTTAGCAACTACCCGTGGCAAGTGGTCGCGTGCGATATCATGGGACCCCTCCCTCGGTCCGCGCGCGGAAACCAATTCATCCTGGTGATAACGGACCACTATTCCAAGTGGGTTGAGGTTTTCCCCCTTAGGAAGCTTGTGTCGGAACGAATCTGGGAAAAACTGTTGGAGACTTTCACTCGTTTCGGTTTCCCTTCCGACCTGATTACAGACAATGCTTCGTATTTCACAAGCAAAGTCTTTGTAGACTCTTGTCGGGCGCTTCAAATCCGCCACAGGAGAACGAGTCCCTACCACGCTCAGAGCAACATAACCGAGCGGGTGAATCGAAATCTGAAGAGCATGCTGGTCGCGACGACCGAGCAGCATGCACAGAGATTGGGACGCGCGGCTGTCCGAACTGGCGTTCGCTACAAGGACAACCGTGAACAGGTCAGTGGGTATTACACCTGCTTACTTGAATTTTGGGAGAGAGATCGCTTTTCCGCTAGAGAATGCCCTACTCGACGCGGCGGGGCCTGCGCCCCCTCCGCTTTCGCAGTACGCGGCAAGGCTCCGGGAGCGCTTGGAGGCAGCGCAGCGCGCAGCCCGCGAAAACCTCGATGTCGCGCGCATGGAGCAGGCGGATCAGTACAACAAAGGTCGCCGTCACGTCGTTTTCAACACGGGCGACTTAGTACTCAAGAGAACGCACCCACTTAGTAACGCAGCGCGCGGTTTCGCCGCGTCGCTAGCGCACAAGTGGGCTGGGCCGTACGAAGTTACGGCACGGACTACGCCGCTCACCTACCAGTTGCGGTTGTTGACAAACGGCGAAACCGCCGGTCCGGTGCATGTCGCTGATTTGAAGGCTTTCCACCTTCGCAAGGACGATGGCTGCGAAGCGGTGGAAAATCAGCGCGATGCGGCGATCTCACCCCCGGGAGGACGAGCAGGTAGCGGTGCGGTTTGCAACCGACGCTACAACCTGAGGACCAGGTAGCACCCGTGTCCCTCGATCAATTATCACTCGCAGTGCTCTCGCCCTCTCAGTATGTCTTCTAGGAAGCTCCAGCGGACCGACGCCCGTGGCTCGGACTCCAGAAGGCAAGGCAGACCACCGTCGAACGGTGGCCGCCATCAAGGCGCGCCACCCGGCTGGCGGCAGGAGCCGCGCGAGTGGCGCAGGTTCCACGGCCGCGGTGGCCCCCACCGCCAGTCTAACCGCGCGCCTGACCACTGGAGAGAACCTCCCAGTGGTGCAGGACAACGCAAGAGGGCCAGTGACGACCAGGCGCAGGGCCCCCCTCAGCACCCAGCCGGCGCTTCGGCCGCCGAGCAGCCGCAACCCAAGCGGCCCAGGGTCCTGCGGCACGTGGCCACCTGGACCACGGTCGCCAACGGAGCGGCCATCTCTTACTGCGCGCGGTCCAGGTGGCGGGACCAGGCGCAGCCCCTTCGCGGCGGTGACCTCCAGGAAGTGCCGCTGCCTTTCCGCGGCCTGACCCTGGAGGAGAGGGACCAGGAGCCCCCGGCCGTGTTTAGTGACGAGGAGCTTTGGAGGGCGCTGCCGGCAGGGCCCCCAGCGGAGCCAGGCGCCTCGCTCCCCCAGGCGGCTCGTGAGGAGCCCGTCCAGCCAGCGGTGAGCGGCCCCCCGGCGAGCGCCCCTCCCCCCTGCGACGACTCTATGGACCCGGACCCGGAGGTCATCGAACGCCTACTGGCGGACCCCGGGACGGACGTTTGAGGGGGGGGGGGATGTAGGGTCTGCTCGCGGGCAAGTCAAATCTCGCGCCGCTCACCGCGGGTAGCCTCGGACCCCTTCTTCCCGAGTGGGGGGGCGGGGGGAGCGAGGCTGGGAGAAAGTCTTTATAAGGCGAGACCGGGAAGGCTCGCGCTCTCTCGCTCTTGGACCAGCCCTGCGAAAGGACCACCTGACCCAGCTGCCACGACGACGACCGGCCCCCCTGATGTGAGAATAAACCCTTTGTACAAAGTCCTGCCTCGAGTGACTGCCTGTGCGTCCCCGCGCAGAGGAATTGCCCACAACCGATAGCAGCAGAAACAAAGCTTCACCGTAGAATAGCGGTTCATTTCGTTCCAAGTGATTTGATGTGCCGAAAGAAGTTTGGGATTCATCGTTTAAGCGCTAATATTTTTCCTGGTTCTATCAGCACAGTGCATGACTTCCATTTCTGCCATTTCCACGTGTTCTTCAATTGTCGGTTCCTTTTGTAAATCCTTACTGTGTGTAAATTTTGCGTATGAGATATCCTTGGAAAGTAATTTGGTGGTAATGAGTCTCTTAAAACTAGGTTTTTTTACTTTTAGTTCGTTCATATTAAAAACTGAAGCGTTGTTGGAAATTTTGCATTTCTTTCACCTGGTGAAACTTATATCACTAGACAAAGAGAAAAACTAAGGATCCCTAGATCCGCACTCCTATTGCAGAACGATCCGTTTTGCGATTGTCCATAATAATAGTTTCGAAACAATAGCTGCTCGCCACCGTAACGCATGTCCGTGACGTCCAAGCACACCACCGCTCAAGAACAGTCTTCACACTTCGCGCCGAACACATGCACTTGTTGTTGTTGTTGCCTTAGTGACATGGCACATACCGACGACGGGGAATGAACGCATTTGTGAAGTGGCGAACAAACTTCGCACTTGTGAAATGGAGGGCAAAGTTTCGAGTTTGTTTCTTTTTCTTCGCTGGTACTTTTTCTCTTGCTCGAGGCACGTTCTTTTGGCGCCGTCTCTCGACATTGCTTTGTCGTCTTCTCCCTGTGGCCGCGCTCACATATGACTGGACAGCGCAAGTGATTGGAAGCTGGTTTAACTATTGTGGCGCTAAGCTGCATGTAGGTGTGCCTACATCGGCACTCGGAAAACGTCGGGAGCGCGATGTGACACCGTGAAGCTATTTTACTGCACAGGCCGAAGTGCGAAACTAAGAGCAACATCAACGATGGCACGCGCCTCGATCTCAGCGCCCCCCTTCCGAGGCCCTGGAACAGCACGATGGCAGAAGGCGGCTCCGAGGGGGTGCCTTGCGGGTACTTCACCGACGGCGTGTGCAGGTGTAGTCGTCGGTGTATGTACGCACACCGCCCTCCTTCGCGCACGATGGACAACGTGTGCCGCTACTTCCTGCGAGGTAATTGCATGTACGGCGAACAGTGCCGTTTCGACCACGCACCGCCTGGGCCTCGCGCCGGTCAGCTGCCGGAGGCGGACAGTCCGGCTTCGGGTCAGGGCCGCTGGGCGCCGAACCCCGGGGGCCTGGTCGAAGGGGACGCCTGGCGCGGTGCTCTCGCGGCTCTACCAGAGAACCCGTCGGGCGGCCGCCGCGCGCCACAGCCCGAGCCACCGACTGTTCGCACCACGGCCGCCTGGCTCGGCGATCCGACTTCAGAGATGCCGTGCGCTTCGAGTTCGGCCGAGTCGCCGGAAGTGGCTGCTGGTGCCTGTTGGCTACCCAGCACATCCGCAGGGAGTCGGCCGGCGGAGGGCGGTGACAGGGCCCCCTTGATCCAAGACGTTCCACTCTGTCCATTCGAGGTGGCCAACGAAGGCTGCCCCGTTGGCAGCACATGCCGCTACTTACACCGTCAAGTATGCGAGCTCTGCCATGAACCTCGACTCCATCCTTTCAACCAGGAGCAACGCATGCAGCATAAGGAGGAGTGCGTTGACCAGCACCAGCGAGAGATGGAGCTGGCGTTCGCGATGCAGCGGAGCGCCGGCAAAAGCTGCGGGATTTGCTTGGACGTGGTAGTGGACAGGGAGCAGCCCTCTGAGCGCCGCTTCGGATTACTCGAAAGGTGTAGCCACGTGTTCTGTCTCCGCTGTATTCGCCACTGGCGCCGTTCCCGGGTATTTGACACCAACGTTGTCCGGGCTTGCCCTGAATGCCGCGTCCCATCAGACTTCGTAACACCGAGCAACTACTGGGTGGACATGGGCGAAGAGAAAGACAAATTGATCGCCGACTACAAATCCGCCATGAAGGAGAAGCCTTGCCGCTACTTCAGGCAGGGCCGCGGGCGGTGCCCATTTGGCGGTGCCTGCTTCTACAAGCACGAGTTCCCTAACGGCAGCCTGGCTATCCTGCCGCCACCTCGTCCGCGGCGCAGGCAGGACAGCGACTCGGAGGCCGCGGAGGCCATGGACCCCATGGACCCCATGGTCATGGACCCCATGGTCATGGACCCCATGGTCATGGACCCCATGGTAATGGACCCCATGGTCATGGACCCCATGGTCATGGACCCCATGGACCCCATGGACTCCATGGACCCCATGGACGGCACGGAGCCCACGTCCATGTGGTTAGTCATGGACCTCGACGACGATCCTTTGCCTGAACTCGACTGGGACGAAGTGTACGCGCTGTTCCTGGAGGCGGGATTCGACTGGGCCGACATTGAAGAACAGCTGGGCTGAAAGAGCCCTACCCTCCCGCCTCCCCCGGCCGCACAGTCCCCTGGATGCTGCAAAACAAGGCCCCGTTCGCCCTGCTCGCTTGGGGAAAAAAAATAAACAAAGCAGGAAAGCACCCGATGCATCCCTTCAATTCGTATCGTGAGCAATGCGCTTTGGTGCGGGGAGTATACGCTGCTCTGGGAGAGCCGCCTAGCTGGCAACCCTATCTATATGCATGCGTGTGCCTCCCATACTTTTGATGTTTGGGAAGGTGGGGCTTGACGGTGTATGGTGGGCCCCCACTCCACTTCGGACAAGTAACGCAAAGGCCTGCGCTGTTCACTCAGATGAGTCAAAACACGGGCTCTTAACTATTGCGAACACGTCCACAGCTCTCACGCTACCATGCACTTGCTATGGGCTTGCGCGACGTACTGATAACTGTCCCGCGATGCGAACAACAGAACGCGCAGGGAGCTCTCTTCAATGGCCTAATCAGACGCCGAAAAAAAAAAATCTTACACGCTCTTGCTCGAAAAACATACACTGGTTTAGTTTGGCACTCTTGCTGTTTACAGCCACAGGCTGTTAAGGCAACGGTTCAAGCTCTGAAATCTTAGGGGCCGTCGACCACTCACGATGCCGTAAGGAATAGGAGATGAAACGACACAGCTATCTGTGGCTTTGTGACGACGATGAAAACTACGTCCGCTCATGGCGTCCATTGTTTCTCTAAAACACCCGCGGAGCTGTCTGCGCTCAGAGGCCTTACGAACGCAACAATCGTTTCGGCAACGATTGCGCAACAGCCCCGTACCCGTCGCTGCTGTGCGCCCTACGCCGTAGCGTAAGTGGCGCACAGTTTCATTTTTAAGAAGACGTAGAATTTTTTTTTTATTCGAGAAGTCTGCCATGAGGCATAAGTTGAGAAAAGGGGGAGTGGAATGTAGGTTACAGAAAGTTAAAAGGAGTGTAGACCAATTTCGGCGAGGTAGTCGCATAGGCTGCTGGTGAAGTGATTGTCCATAGTCCACTTCACATAGTCCCCGTCGCGGTTCCACCACAGGCCGACCTCCCTGAGGAGCCGTTTTCTAATAGGGGCCGTCGCTGGGCAAGTCCACAACAGGTGCCGCACATCACAAATGTCCGGTGCAGCGCCGCAGTGAGGGCACCTGTCAGTTGCTGGCAGATCTTTATCACGCCACCGATGACGGACAGATGCCCCACAGAAAATGGCGAATAGTCACAGTGAGTCTTAGAACAGTGGTAGGGCCCATGAAATGTTTGCCTCAGCTGTGCTGCGGTCAGCAGCGCAAGGCCTTTTTCAGCTTTGCTATTGAAGTAGCGCTTTCGCGCTAAAAAAAATAAATGCATAGCGACATTTCGTCCCTTTTCCTTATTCTCCTCGCCGCGTGCTGAGCGGAGGCGTTGTTTTGGTTGTGAATTCATTTTCTGATTTTACGTGCCCAACGATGGCGACACCTAGCCCATGGGAAGAGGCGGAAGAAAGGCGCCAGGAGAGCACCTGCCTCTGCCGTGCGCTAGGTGGACGCTTCTTTTTTCGTCTGTGTTACCACGCACCGACTTTGGCGACAGACGGCGGCGAAAAGAGGCGAAGGTCCGCGCGACGATCCTTCTTCGAAGGCTGTCCTACCTTAGCCTTTTTGCACGAGCTTTAGGGCTCGTTTCATGTCCTGTTGCCTTTGTCGAAGCTGTAAGTGGAACAGCTTAAATAGCAGATGTGATGAAATCAACATTAGTCTGAGGGCTAGCACTACGGCTCTTTTTTTTTTCCGAACAGCCCACCCCCGTCATCCTTTCTGTACCAGTTGGAAAATTTCCTGCAACGAAGATGCGGTCATCCTCGCAAGAGGGAAACACTTGGGAGACTTGAGTTCCCTTTACGTTTCCTTTAATCGAGGCAGTTGCACTCGTTAAACATGCTCATTGGAGACCCCTATTAGGAAGAAGCTTCTCCGAACACTGTGACATGCACATGTAGCATGTCACAGAATTGATGAAGCCAAAAATATGCCAAAGAAGATGATGGGGGGAAAAAATGGGAGAGTGATTTGTTCGCGTCATAATTTTTTTTTTCGTGCCGAAAGAACACTGTGCACTGTGCTCTCAGGAGCGCCGTAGTGCAGAGGTACTCATTGGTACAGACCGTCTGATGTTATTGGATGTGCGCCGATGTTTTTCTATTTACCTCCTTCGAAATACCGCCACAGCCGCGGTCCGACACCGAACCCAATATGGCGTGCTGAAGAATAGCAGAACACTGTCGCCACTGGGCGTCGGCGGCGTGTTAAGAGTAGCTGCGCCAGCCTGCGTATCACAATTCATTTTGCTCAGTCTCTCCTTCCATTTCCATCTTGAACAGTTCTATGCACGATGATAAAAAATAAAGCCAACGCCTTTAAACGGACTCGTTGAAAACGCGAAGCTGCAGTGACATTCTGAGTGGTCACATGGTCCTTTAATAGATCCGCTGGCCATGAAGCTTCTCCCTAAGTTTCATATAGGAACAGAACCAGCCGCTAAAGAGGCTCCAGCATTGATTAGAGGGCAGTGGGCTAGTTCTGGCATAAAAGAAATTTTGCACACGAATTTCGACTGTTTTGTTGGGATAATAACAAAAGAATCTGAGAAGTGTAATATAAAATGCAGCTTGTGCATTTGTTATAGAACGCAGCTCTTTGGCGCCCGTTCCTGAATTCCGCGTTGTCGTCTGCGTAGTCGGCGTAACCGGTTGTCAAAGTAGCGCAGTGGAACGCCACCCTGGAGGTGGCTGTCACGGGAAGAACCCGGAGGGTAGCTAGCAGCCTAACAGCCGCTGCAGGTGGCGTGTGAAGAGCGGCGCTCAAATTTTGCATTATCAACTATCGTAATCGGTTCTTTCAAAGTCTATTCCTCATCCTGCCTTTCACTCTTATGTTTTCCTACAGTAAATTCTCTTAATGTATCCATGCACATGTCCACCAGGCTTGCCTTTATTCTGCCGCATAGATAATTTCCCTCTTTGCTGGTCCATAGGCGCTGATTTGTAGCCAATGGCAGTAGATACAATACAACCGTGCACTCTGCAAGCAGACACTTATTTTGTCGCTAACTGCAAAAAGTTAGAGCATACACCTCACATTCGGGAGGTGCCGGGTTTGATCCCCATAGCCGCCGGGTACCCACCGGTTTTCTAATGGGTACAAGATTTCCACCGGCCTGGTGCTCGGCTTAAAAGGGTCTTGGACCAGTTGTGTTGACGGGCTAGGGATTCGTTCCGCCGTAAAAAAAAAAAAAAAGAAGACACTAAAGCCCTCTTGTGGCTTTTACCCCACGAGACGGATTTACGCACATGCCATTTCAAATGTCACCTGCCACTGGTGGCAGGTGGCGTGTGAAGAGCTGCGCTCAAATTTCGCATTACGGACTATCGTAATCGTCCGTCAATTTTTCAAACAGAAAGGCTGTAATTTAGGCGCTAATTCTACGCTTCCCGAGCGCTTTCACATGTTTTTTCCAGGATAACAAATAGGCGATGCTCTCTGAGGCTAAGCGAGCTATGAGTGGTGTTAATCTCTCTTGTGATAGATGACTGCGCCCCACAACAGACGCGGCGACGCGCGGTGGCCACTGCAGGCGGCGTGCATGGCTATCTCAAAGAAGTCTTATGACCAGTAATCTCACGATTGAAATTATGCGCTGAGAGGTTCTTCAAACTGATTTCTCTGGGAATAAAGTCCGTTCTCCTCCTCAGCGACCCGGTTTCGGCCGCATCTACAGTGGTGACGAATTTCACTAAAGTGTACTGGATGTTTTTTTTTTTTCTTGTGGCATCTCATACCTACAGTTTGACCTGCACACTTCGGTTTCTTTCCGGCCCGAAACAGGTACAAGAACCGCCCCACATGTGGTAATGAGTAGAACGTGCTGCCGGGCGCCACCACTGAACAGATCTTGGCGCGAACAAGCCATCGGTTCATCCGGTAGGAGCACTAAAATCATACAGGCACGACGGATCCACACTGAAACTCGACACAGGGGGAGGAGAGAAGCTTTTATTGAGAACGATATATCTTCGGGTGCAGCCCCTCAGTACTGGTCGCCAGAGCAATTTTTGAGCAGTCTGCTTGTATGTCGAAAGGCGCTGACTTGCAATTTTCAAAATACTTCTTCTTCCTTACTCACTGTCCAGTGCTCTGTAGGTATAGGGTCTCTCCTACTTAATCTAATTTTGTAGTATTTCCCTATATGTGGTAAGATTTTCGCGGTCCCCTACCGCCTTTTCCTGTGAGGCCCACACGCAAGATCTTGGGCGGCGACGTGTGCGCCATTATTCCCACGGAGGCAGCTATGAGCAGGCGCCCATTTTACAGATATCCGTCCCTTCATTTTTGTCCTAATACCTTTACCGCAATTCCCACATGCCTGTTGTGAGCCTGTGATGAATATTTGCGCGTGGTTTGTGCGATTACAAGCGCGATAGCTGTTTCTTCCGCCTCCTCTTAGTGTTTTGTCTCGGGGCGCTCGTTCTGATTCTGTTTTTATCCATCGCTGCTGTTGTCACGGCCCCTCTATCTCGGTAATATGCAGCGTCCGTGTATACTATTCCGTCCAGATTGCCGTATTTCCTTTCTAAATACTTCGAGCCCTCCATCCTTGCTTCGTGTTATTCTGGCAGCACATGCTTTAATATCGCAATGCATTGTTTTCCTAATTTCCATCGGTATGTCTGCCTTGCGTTCTGCCTGTTCAGTATGAACGCATGCTCCCAGATTGTGTAATATCTTCCTTCCTGTGTATGTTAGAGCAAGTTACGGAAGGGGTCATTCCACGCCAAACGCACTCTCCAGCTTTTTTCCAGTCCCGCTACCGACTGTCAGCAGACTCCCCATGGCTGTCAACCTCTGCTCCAATGAAGGCGAGCACTCAGAGCCAGCCCCACAAAAGCTTGTTAGTGGCTGTCAGTTACCCGGTGGAACGAGTTGCGAAAGGGATCATCCCATGCCAAACGCACCAGAGTTTGCGCTCGACCCTCTCTGATTTCTTGAAAAACATTTCTGACTTTATATTGAACTGTCAAATGTAATTTTCCTCATAGGGGCTCGGAAAGGGGCTCAATAAAGTTGCGGTATGCCTGTTATGTTAAAGCACGCCGCTTCACTAATATTGTCCACCAAGAATTTTTTAATGCGCTTTGTAGAAGCTAAGTTATAAGCTAAGTAGAAGCTAAGTTAGAAGCTTTGTAGAAGCTAAGTTAAGCCAGGCCAGCAGTTCCATTGGCCAGGCGCACGCCTCCCCCTGGGTTGGCGTATTCGGGAGCGCCGAAGTAGGCTCAGGCAGAGACGAATGGCCGCCCTCTGAGAGCGCTCGATAGCCAGCTGCTGCTCACTGGTAAGCTGGACCGGCGGGAGGGTAGGAAAACTGCGCCCTCACCATGGCCTGGAACAGGCGGATGGCCTGGAACACCGCGGATGGGCCACGTTGAAGTCCCTGCAGAGCAGGAAGTCGCCACCAGTGATACTGACCATGCAGCTGCGGCAAGCATTCGGCATATACACTTCACACAGCTGTGTCAGCTCGACCAAGCTTTACCCTAACACAGACAAGCTCCACGGCGGCAACTAGAGCATCACTCACCAATACCTCCGCCTGAGCAAGTGTGCAGTGGACGAAGATGGCAGCCCGCGAACGTCCGGAAGGATGGCTCGCCTCCAGGCAGGGGTCCGCCGTACAGGTGATGAACTGGCAGGAGGTTTTGCTTGTGTAGCCCACTTACTTAGGGATATGGGATTCGTTGGGGCGGATGTAGGTCTCCTGGAGTGACCAGGCAATTCTGAATCTCAGTGATAGGGGAAGGAGCCTCCAGTGCTGTCGGGAAATCTGCGAACCCCACGTCCACACAAACGCCATGGACATGGCCCATGGAAGAGCTCCTCTCTGCTGCAGGCCGTGATCTAACTGCCACCCCCGCCAGGCACTGGACCTCAAAGAGTGCCGCCGGTGCCTCTGCGGTAGCTGTGTCCACAGCCACGGTATTGTCGGAGGGGGTAACCCTCAGAGAGGCGACTACAGGTATTCAGGTCAGCTCTGTTGCCATCATGAACTTGCATCGGCTCTGGAAGGTGCTGGTCTTGGAACGTGGCCGGAAAAGGACTGTGCGGGCTAGGTTATGCACTGTCTCAGGTAGGAGGGGGGAGGCACGCTGGTCTCCGTAGAGAGCAAACCAAGAGGAAGAGAGGAAGAGGGGAAGCCCAGGAGATGCCTTTGATGGTGGGGGAGGGGCTGTGGTGGTAGTTCTCTCCTCCAAGGGCTGCAGGGCATTCTGTGGTGTGCCAGGTGATGGACCACCTGGAGCCCGGGTCCCCTTTGAAGGGCGAAGTGGGATAATTGTCACTTTCCTCTCCTCGCCCTTCTTGTGGATGCGGAGGAGAGCGGGCTTCTGAGCCTTCAGGAAGTCCATTGCTCTTGTCCGAAGCCGGGTGAAGGCGGGGGAGAAGCGGGCGTCCGAAGGAGGCGGGGAAGGGCTGCGGGGCCTGGAGAGCCCCAGGGAAGAAGCAGCATCCAGCAGTCGGCGTCCCTGCTGGTGTTCCTCCAGCAGGGACTAGACGCTTTGTTCCAGGTGCCTCAGGAAAATCTTGGAGTCTCAGCCCACACTGGCGCAGCTGCGATGCCAGGAGGGCTCCGGGAGTGGCCGCGGGGATTAGCGACCGTCCCTATAGTGTATCCAGAGGGCTGCACGAGGACGAGGTCATGATCTGGGCTGCAGGCAGGATGTCAGGACCAAGCCCCTACGAGCGGGAGGCCTCAGCAGTAGCAGGAGACGCCCGGCAGCTAGCGGGAGCCAAGCAGCTGCTGACCATGTAGGGTGCTTTAAATAGCCTCTGCCGTCTTTCCGCCTTTTTTCGTCCAATCAAAGGGGCTTCGTCTTGGGCGCTACCTTTGGATAGAGTCAACGACGCTCACTGGCTGGCTTTACCAGCTTGCTGAAGTCGTTGTTGTTGCCTTGGTGGCATGGCACATACCCACGACGAGGGATTGGCCAGGGTTCAGTGTGGAGAGCCAAAAGAAGGTAAACTGTGGCCAAACTACTAGTTTAACTTTGATTGCCAAGCTAATGATGTAACTTTGGGTGAAAATTCAGAGAAATTAAGATGAAATCATAAATTAAAAGAAAAATAAAATAAATTGAAATAAACATTAATTGGAAAAATAAACGGGTGAAACGATTAGGCAATTGGATACAAGAAAAAGCTGCTGAGAGATTTTGCAATGCGCAAATTTTGGACACCATTAGCAAGAGAATCTGCCGGTAGCGATTATGTAATTGTGGAGGTAAATACAAATAAATGCTGCGCTTGTTGTGTTATCTTCTTGTCCTTGTCTTTTTGTGCGCAGTACCCCCCCCCCCCCCCCCCCCCTTGTATTCACCATGATTGACCGACTAGCCCAACAACGTACGCTCGTAAATACAAACTTGATGCAATGCGCTCCTCTCTTCATCGTCTTCCTCGGCTGTGTCACAGGGATAAATCTCCCGCAAGGGTAATTTACTCTGGTCGCCTCCTCACCGACAAGTGGGCGCGCAGTTAACCTAAAGCTGCTGGCGTTTAGCTGATCAGGAGCATACGGCTGCACAGGAAACTGACCAGGGTGTTCCTGTTGCTTGGTCCATTGGTCGCCCGAAGGCGAACACCTGTAACGGCGGCACCCTCGCCACCGACAAGGAGCTGAGTGCGGATGAATGACAGCAACTCGACTCCGTGCTTAGTTGCAGGCTTAGCGGGATGCCTCCCTGGCGGTGCTACATTCCCATAGGGTCACTTTTTTCAATTCAATTTCAATTCAATTCCTTTTATTTCCTTTTTTAGAGGAGGAGACAGGACAAAAGCCGTGACAACGGCTTGACGCGGGTCCTGCCCCCTTAAAAGTTGGCAGTCATACAGATACCATTGTGGCACAAGTGTTTGACAGGTCAAGAAAAAAAAATAAAGGAACACACAAATATTAGCAACCTTTCAGCAGTCACTCAACACACAGCAAGTTTCGAAAATGAATGCGAATAGACATAAACAATAGTCATAAAAAAACGTTAACTAGGAAAGACTAAAAACATGCTACACACTTCACATAGGTAAAGACGAGAGAAATAACTTAATCTTAGAATTACAGTTAGAAAAAAGATTGAACGTCTCTTGCTCCGACCGATTTAACAAAGAGGGGGAGCGTGTATGACAAAGATTCTTTGCAGTAGTTTGCTCGTGGTGTGGGCACATTCCACATTTCACTATGACGGGAACGGTGACAAGATTTGTTTATTTCCAGCTTCGTGATTTCCGCTAAGATGTTATCATTATTTTTAACAGATGTCTTGAAGCATACCAGTAATCTGTAACTATACATTCTAAAGGCTGGAGCACATGTGGTGGCAGTTACGCCGCAGCGGAGGCGCGTGGAAGAAAGAAGTCGGCTATAGACGTCTCCGGGTGTCGTGGCGGGCGTCTTTCTTTTCCGGTGGTCTCATCATGGAAGCGCGCACTCAGGGAGGAGCAATGTAGCCGGACCACGCACTGCCTTTCGGGTTGCCTTAATTTAAAACTGCCGTTGAGGGAACACATGGTGGGTAGTCGAGCCATAATGATGAGGCGTTGTTCATCCGCTCTGCGCGTAGCCGGCATCATGGCTTCCCGCGTGCTGTGTTTACAGGACCAGTGCTACGCGAGGATGGAATCAGGTGGCTCGGGGAGACGTCCACAACAGCGAATATGATCGCATCGGGATACCGGAGTCTCACCACCGCGTCCCACTGCTTTTTCTTCTTTCCACCAAGCTCTCTGCCGGAGCCGACGCTTTTCGCCGGGCTCCCGCGTTACGTAATGCCGACAGTCCTTGTCGAAAATATAGAATAAGGCATTTCGTTCAATCATGGATGCATCCAGCGCATTAAGGTGCATTCTTATAGTGTTCTAGGGAATGTTCTAACAAAAAAAAATTACCACTGCATCAGCTTCAGCCGAAGGTTAGATTCTGAGGTGGCCGGGGTAAATATGGAGATTATAATGCCAAGAATAACAAGAGTCCATATAACTATCCCCCCAGCATGGTACGGCGCGCGCTCTATGGAGCTGTTGCGTTGTGCGGAAGAAGACATTAATGCATTTCGTGCTTACACCTATTCTGGATGGCAAAATATACTACAAGTTCCCTCGCCTTGTTTTGGGAGCATCGGGAGATGATGCTCTGGCATTATATATATTTAGTTCCTGCTGGTATGCGCGTGTTTGGGACCTATCTAAATGGGAGCTGCTTTGACTAGTTCGGCGGCTGTGAGCTTTTTTTATTATTGTGCTGTAATAAATCAAAGAAATACCGAGTTTTCAATTTACACACATAGTAGTGACCAAATGTACAGGGGTAGCCACAAGTTCCCAGACTACATGGTCTGCTTTTCGACAAGGTAGTGGTGCATTTATCACACCCCTCTCTTGAGGCTTAAAATCTCCGTGATGGGGAGAAGGGTCGTTTTCACCTCTGACGGCATTGGTAGTCTTAATGGCGTAGTAAGTGCCTACTTATACCGCTCGAAAGCAGACCTTCTGGCCTGGAAACTTTTGACCAACCCTGTACATTTCTGATATGTCTGATATTTTTATTTTCCCAGTTTATGGGACAGTGCAATATCCCTTTATAGGGTCTCCAGAAAAAGATAAAGAAATTAAATAAGGCAAAAAAACAGAAGTCCGGAAAAAATTTCAAGTTAATGAAAATAAATGAAGAAAAAAATTAAGCCGGGAAATCTAAAAAACGTTGGGAAGCAGATTAAGCAAGTAAATTATGTTCTCAGCACTGTATGTTTAAGTTGGAAGACAATTGTTACATGAGAGATGTGGCTTGCCGGCGGTCAATTTGAGCAGAGCCTCATGCGACGCAGAAATAATGGCAACTGACAACAGGATAGCACACTGACGACCAAAGCTTCCTTGAAAGATACCTTGCGGAAAACCACAGTCTTCAAGAGCAGTCTGAACAAATTATCGGAACTATAGCCGCTGCAGTCGCTGTTTTTGAACCAGGAAGCATTTTTGCCCGAAAATAGACGCCGCATTTCTCCAACTTGCCAAATGATGACATCGCATTGCTGCCTTCACCGTCGTCCACACGTCCAAGGGTAAACATCCGCACTGAAATGTCGGTCAGGAATTGCTAACTGATTGCCGCGTAGTGGACAGCGCGAGCGAAAGTGGTTTCCAAACTAAAATGACCAAACTTGACTCGGCGTGCCCAGGCCCCCGGTAGCGCACCCTATACGGTGTGTAAACCAGGTAATGCTGGGATCAGGTCGATCTATTCTTTTGCAACGCGAACACAATAACAGAGGTGTGGAAGTTTCTACCTGGTAGCAGTTAATTAAGTTTCAAATCGATGTAATGTTTTCCCGTCGCTGCAAACTGCTTAGGCGTGAGCACCCTTGAATGGATTTGAAATTGGCGCGGGAACCCAGGTGCTACGCTACTGCGCATGCTGGGCAAGTTCTTCACCGGGAGCGCGCTGAGCATACGTTTGTCGCGGCCGCGGCCAGACGGTAGCAAGCGGCCCGGCGAGAGAATTAAGCGCTTTTGTGCCAGGAGTTATTGTAACCATACTTCTTTCAGCTGGCCGCCTGTCGAACAAGGTGCCGAGCTAAGCAGCGCAGCGCAACTCATATCGCCACCGCACAAGTGCCGGAAACACGCCGAAACGGCGGGCGCGAGCTGCCGCTGCAGCCGCGGAACTGGCTGATGCAAACCGCCAGCGCCGTGGCGTCAGCATCCCAGCCGGCGTCCCTGGGATGTCGGAGTGTGTTGGCCACACGGACCGTGACCCCCTGACTCGAGCCGTAGGAGACCCGCGCATGCTGGGATACGACCCGAGGGTATAAAAGTGAGCGCGGACACCGGAGACCCAGCGGAGAGGAGGGAGATATGCAGCGTGAGGGTGAGTACCATCCGCCACCGAGCGAACCCCCCTGTTTCGAAAAGCTGCAGTGCAGTCGGTTGTCGTGGCGGACTTACCGCGCTCTTGTCTTGTAAGCAGTGCATGTAAAGAACTGCTGTTCAACTTGCAGTCAACTTTCATCGGTCAGCCTGCCATAGCGTGCAAGCCGCGTCGATTGAAAGGCTGAAAGTTCCGCCGAACAGCAGTCATGGCAGGTAAGAGTGGAGACAGTGGCGTTATAACAGCGCGAGAGTGTAGCAGTAGCAGTAAAAACATCCTTATTGACTGGAAACGAAGCCCCTCCCCCGGGTGGGGCCCTTAGTGCGCAGTCCGTGAGTGTCAAGGTCCCAGCGGCATCTTTCCTGGCTCTCTACAGCGGCGGTCCATTGGCGAGCGGTACTTGGCATTAGTAGTTGTGGCGCCTGCAGCACTGTCATTTGCATCACGTTGTGCTTGGAGGTGCGTCGCACGTTTTTTCGGTGTGTTAAAGAGACACCGAGGAGAAACTTAAGTTGTCTTGTGTGGTCAGAATTTCAGCTCCTAGCCACAAAAAGACCCCTTTTACTGAGAACAAAGCTCCTGTAAGGTAGAAAAGATCAAGACCCGAGATGCAGGTATCACCGCCATCGGCCACTCTCGCAAGCACAATTGCAAAGAACTGTGAGGACTATTAAGTGGTCATCCAGTCCATAAAAAGATTTTGCTAACAAGAAAAAAAGTCTCTTTAGTTCTGATAAGCGATCGAATTTTCAGCATCGGTGGGAGGCATATTTGAGTGCAGCGGCAGCATACAGAACGGCCTTAAAAAATGCGAACGACTCATTCTTTAGCCGCACTCTGCCCTCGTTGCTGATGAATAACGTAAAACAATTCTGGGGTGTAGTCAACAGGAAAGACGCTTCTGCTGTACTTCTCAGATCTCCGTATGGTGCAGCTCTTCCTGCGGACGAATTGCCTCTGTATTGCATTCCACATCACATTTACTTCGTCCTTTTCGGACAATGCAATCGCTACCATATCTCCTGATATCCCACCACATATTTTTTTTTTGATGGACCCAGTTATTTTTGGCACGATAGAAATTTTACGGATAATTTAAAGACTTAAGGTGTCCTTATTCTGCGGAATGGACAACATAAATTCGAAATTTCTGTTAAACAAAAAGATGTACTATTCTATAATACTGACTAAAGTTTTTGAGCAGTCGCCTGATACAGGCTGCGTACCCGATGACTTCAAGGTTATTAAAGTAATTCAACTGCAAAAGTTTGGTAATAAACGCTCTCTTAACAGCTATGTCCAATATCACTCTCCTGCATTCCGTGTAAGATCATAGTGCACGTAATTTTTTCTCATTTCGCAAAATTTTAAAAAGCTAATTCTTTCTTCAGTAATTCTCAGCGTGGTTTCCGGAAAGCATTCTCCTGCGAGACTCAGCTTTCATGTTTCTCTCATGACCACCATTAGATTCTTGACAGTGGATCGCTGGAAGACTGCATATTCCTAGACTGTTTTATGGCTTTTGATAAAGTCTCGCATGAATTACTTCTTATTAATCTGAGCAGATTGAACTTAGATGCTAACGTGCTTTCGTGGCTGCACTCTTTTCTTGCTAATCGATCTCAATTCGTAACGGTTAATAATGCTGACTCTCAGTTTTCCCCACGTGATTCCGGTGTGCCTCAGGGTTCAGTGTTGGGACCCCTCCATTTCTTCATATACATAAATGACTTGCCCGCAAATCTTAGTTCATCAATTTGTCTCTTCGCGGATGATTGCGTTGTCTATCGTAAAATTAACAACCAAAGTGACGTCTCTATCTTAGAGTCCGATATTAACAGCATTTCCCAATGGTGCCAGCATTGGAATATGAAGCTCAACATTAATAAGCGTAAGCATATGCCTGTCACCCGCGTCAGCACAACAGCTCCCACCTACTACCTCAACAATGCTGCTTTTAAATCTCGCTCTTCCTACAAATATTTAGGTATTCACGTAACTGGTAACTTGTCATGGAAACTGCCTGTGCATCACGTAGTTAATAATGCTAACCATACGCTTGGCTACCTTAGAAGTTGTCCTAGCGCACTAAAACGCCTGCTTTACAAAGCAATGGTTCGTCCAATACTGGAATTTGCAGCTTCTGTCTGGGACCCAGGCGTCGTTTCACTCATCACTCACCTGGAAAGTGTGCAGAATCGCGCATCTCGCTTTATATCGTCTATCATCGCACTTCTGGCATAGCTGCCATGACGGCCTCCCTGTCATTGCCTCTTCTAACGGAACGTATGAAAGTATTTCGGTTATGTTTACTTCATAGGATTTTTCACTACAATCTACATCTCAGGCAGAAACTCCTAACACAACCCTCCTACACTTCATAGCTCATTATCACAGTCACAAGGTGGGAATTCCATCATGTCGCACCAAATATTGCCATGACTCCTTCATTCTCAGTCTCTTCTAACTGTAGGAATCGCCTTCCTCGTGCAAATGCTGGAATTACGGATTTCACGGCTTTTCGTGCAGCTGTCACTAACATTTTTTGCTCCAATCTTTAACAATGTATTTTTACTGCCCTTTGTTCAGTTTTTCTTCCTTTTTTTGAAACACATGTACTGCTCTGTTGGGTTCCTGCTGATTTTATACTTTGTTATCTTGTTGCGCAGTCGTGAATGTTTATTTTATAATGTCCATTTAGTTTTCTGTTTCCTTTTGCTATTTTGTGTCTTATGTTACTTTGACTCACCCACTCCCCTCTCTAATGCCCTTGGGCCCTGAGGACAAATAAACAAAATAAATAAATAAATAAATAAATAAATGAACAAATAAATGATGAAACAGTTACAATTTCCGGATCTCCCAGGCTGACAAACCTGCATGAAGGTTACGCGTTTGGATATTGAAGTGCACAAGCTTTGTCCTGAAACTGCTAGAGCACTTTTATTGCACGAGAAAGGCGGGAAACAGAAAGCCTGAATGTTGGAAGCCAAAGAAAACCTATACTTGGCAGCGCAACAGGCAGCCAGCTGAGTTTCGGTATGTTTTGGTGTTTCTTGGCTGTGCCAGACTGTGCTTTGCGTCCGCGTGGTTTCGTTTTCGACGTGCCGCGATTTACATGTGCGGAGCAGCAGAGGAATTCCAAGCGTCCCTCTAAGAGCTCCTCGGACGAAGTTCGTGCAGCGGCACGCACCTGCGACAAGGAAAACACCTCTGGCTAGGTAATGTTGCACGCGCCCCCACGCTAGCAAACGCACAGCGCGGTGTGCTCGCTTCGTCAACGTACCAAGACGCTTTGCTGCATAACTAGTGGCACGAGGACTATTAGATAATTTAAATATGTTCCTCCGTACCAGTCTCTGCTCGTCTGTCGTGACGGTGGCTCGGCGGTGACAGCGGCAGCGTCGGCAGGTGCGCTTGGCTTGCTGGCGACGCCGCCGACTCCTCGGCGCTCGCACTATCCCCCCAAAACCGCCGCCTAGCTCAGCCCTCAAAAGCATAGCTCCTCTGTGCGGGGTTGAGGTCGCTAAAGTGTAGTTCTTTGAGAGGACTTTGTTGTCGGAATCGGGATCCATCGTAACGCTGGTGCAAACGTAAACGAAGCGACGACGGCTGATAGTGGCCTTCAACATCCTGCCGGCGGTAGTTTTCATTTTGGCTATGCTGCACCGCTCGCTGCCAGCAATCATAGAGTTTCCGTGTATGCCATTTTACGTCACTTGTCGGCTATTTCGTCATCAGAGTCCTGAGTTTTAATCAGAGCGGCGGGAAGAAGTTTTTGAACTTCGCATTCTAATCTCTTAGTAATACATACGTCTTTCGCCACCGGACAAGTGGCAACAAAGCCTAGAAATGCCGAACTATCGGATTTTACTAACCAAAAAAAAAATGTTGATAGGGTAGTCTTCGGTGTCCGTTTAATGTCGCGGTGCGTACGAGAGCCGCCGCAACCTTCGTGCATTGTAGCGCGTGTGCACGAATTGCTGTAACGGATGAAGCCTTCTTGGGCTGCATCGAGCTGGGGCTAGCACGTTGCCGTTTCGGTCCGAACGCCGCCTTATTCCTTTCCTTGTAACTTCTGTTGTCGCGTTGTCGCTTGAGACGCTTGGACGCAAATACCGCGTTGCGCTAGTGTCATACAAAGTGTTGTGCTTGTATTGCTACTGTATTGCACGGACATTCGGGATGGTTATTTTTTTAGAGCTGCGATTTGGCCCAACATAAATCGGCGTTTTGGATGGCGTTTGTGTTTTGTTGTTCGTCGGGAGTCGGGCAAGCCGTGATTTTGCCCGACTCCCGTAGGACCCATATGTCCTATAGAAGCGATATAAACTCTACGTCCTGCATCCTATACAAGTGCTATAGGTCCCATATCCGATCTGTTCAGCACACTATACAGGGTGTCCGAAATTAGACTTTCCGGGTTTAAAACCATCAACGATGGCTAGAACAAGAAAGCTGTTTTTGCATGCAGGTTATGCGACCACGTGGGCAGAAAAGAGAGCTGTCGAATCAACCTTTTAAATAACTAAAATAAATTAGCTTTTTTTATGCACTGCAGCTGAGCGCATGTCACAATGAAAACTTGGAGGAGGTCGAATTCCTTGACTACTCCGTTTGGTAGAATTCTCCTTGCGCACGCGTCTTCCGAAATATTCACCTCCAAATTTGCAGCTCGATTCGCGTAATTGTGCATGCAACAGTGACAATGAGCGCAAAACTCCTGCCGGAGTGACCAACGGCGTAGAGCGACCGGTGAAGCTGATAACTTTCCCTTTCAATTTCAACTATCGAAGAAAGAAACGCCCGAGGCTACAGCTGCTTCGCACACTAGAGAGGAATTCCGCGTCAATTGCCACCGGGCCTTTCCGTGAGAGATTGAACACTCATGTCCGGTCGGCATTTTTAATAGCAACGACCTGTGCAGAGCCGTCTTCCTATCCTCTGTCCCGGGTCAGGATAGCCTCCACGGCACGGGAATTAGCGCCGCCGTCCTCGTGACGTTCGATCTCTTCCGCCCTCCGCCACGTTGGCGCACGCACTATTTGCCCGCTACTTCGCCGCTGTCTTCTTCTCTTCCATAAATAACATTTAGGCTTCAACTAATCAAGTTTTACCTTCCTTGCTTTCCCTCGGCTTTTTCGTGGACGTTTTTTTTTTCGTCTTCGTGAATTGTGACAGATAGTCATCTGTCGGAAGTAAGCCGAGTCCCCAGTGGTTAGGTAAATGGACATACCAGCTAAAAACATCACCAACACATTGGTGGCGACAGCTCAGTCATTTTCTGTCTCGTGTGGATCCAATGTGCAATGACGAGGGGCGTACATGTGAGCTTTATGTGATGACCGGCCTCCACGGTTTATGGCCTTTCCGCATGGCCGGTTTCCTTTGGATGGTTATTGAAACGTATTTAAAGGGCGCTTCTTAAGCGTATTTCGCAACGAACAAGGCTTCCTAATGGAAGCCGAAACGTCGTCATATATTGACCCAAACCTTATATCGGCGTTAACCTTTCACGGTGCAAAATGAACAGCTTTTGTGTACTGTGCATCGTTTATTACTGCGAAAGCATCACTAGTCCCATTACTAGAAAAGCCGGCGGCGCGTATTAGCATGTTAGTGCATGTACTCGCAGATGGTACAGAAAATCCCAGCGCTGGGAAGAAGAATAGGGTGACGTCATCAACCGGCCGTAGCACGCACACAAGAAGCCGAGCACCGCATTTCAGATACTAATATACATGTAGTTAGTCTATATACCCCCACCCAATTGGCGGACCTCAGTGTGGAGCCATTTTCCCCCACTACATTCGTACCAAAATTGTCAGCAACCGTTCGTCGTACAGCGTCCCGGGTGGTGTCATACGATTTCCCGTTGCATGTACTTACATATGCTAGGCAAATTGGAAGCTACCTTTCGACAGGGATTCGAACCAACCACATATGCACCTTCACTTGTATTCCTTCGCAGACTCTTTACCTATTCCCTTAAGGCGTGGTGGTGGTGTCCACCGAGATGTGACAGTTACAGCGCCATTTCCTTTCCTCAAGAACCAATTTTCGTATCAAAATTGTGACGCATCCGTTCGTCGTACACCATGCACCAACTCGACCCACAGGCCGTTACTCTGAAGTATCTTTATTGTATAGTGGGTCCTGTTATGTCTTCGAGTCCTTCCTATGCTCAAGTACAGGGGTGATGGAAAGAAACACGAACAGAGCGGAGTCTAGGCGCTCCGCTGTTCGCATTTCTTTTCATCACACTTTTATTTCGGTGGTTGCAAAAAGGCGCGAGAGTCGTCCCTGATGCATTCTAGGACGACTCTAACGTCTTTTTTTTTTTCTACCACCCAGGTAAAAGCGCGATCAAAATAAATTCGAACAGCGGAGTGCGTACGCGCTGTTCGCGTTTCTTTCTATCGCGATACTACAGGTGCTCATCGCTCACATCGTTCTTCTACCTACCGTGCAAGATTAATCTCCATAGGACCGGCGGTTTCCTATGAAGTGGGTGCCCTTTTTGGTGTGCCTAAGTGGTCCATTGGACATGTAAAGTGGCTTTGCCGCATTCTGAAATCTGAACCTTGGAGGCAGGTAACATTGTTTTATGGCTGGACGCCTGTATTGTGTTATGCCCTCGAGCCACAGAGGCTCGCCGCAAAGAAACTGAATGCACTAAGACGTCTTGCAGCACAAACCACAGAGTTTTTTTGTGGTAGCGTAATCTCACTTCTCTACCGAGAAAGCCAGAAAAGCAGACCGCGAAGCCTAGGAGCCTGGTAGTCCTTAATAACGCCTTCGTTCCAATTGAGGTTGCTGCTACCCTAACGTGTGGGGACGCCTTCGTCCCCTGCGTTCGCTTTCCCTCAACGCTCTAGTTCCCTGTAGTTATCTCTCCCGCAACGCACCCTTCTCAGTTTGGTTACTCTAACTAACAGGGGAGGGCGCTCGCGTCGCAGCGACACCAGCGCCACGGATGGCGTTTTGCTGCGCGCTCGAGGGGAGCGACGGGGTCTCTTCTGCTCGGCACCGGGGATAGCAAGCGGACGTTTCCGCGCGCCGCTCCGCTCTTCGTCGACGGGCGCCTCTTGGTCGGAACTTGCTCCCGCCGAGCCCGTCCCGCTCGGCCTCGGAGTTTATCCCTTTGCCCTAGCGTGGGCGAACGTTCGCTCGTAACCGTGCTGGTGAGTCGGACATCCTCGATTCCTCAGTGTATTTTGTTGCTAGCTGGCGTTATTGTTGTTATAGCAATAAATGCCTTGTTTGTGTCAGCCAGTGTGTCGTTCCTTTGTTCCCGCAGAGCACGGCCCTCCGTGGTCGGCGTGCGCTCGGTAGCGTACGCGACCACGGGGTGGGGTCCGGGCGGTTTTGAACTATGTCAGCCGCGCTTAAACGGGGAGAACGTATTTATCTCCCCCATTTTAAACCCCCACAAACGGAAGGGCCGAAGTACAGTGTTCCACCGAAAATCTCAGCCTACGAACTACTCTCCCTTAACTGGAAGCGGGCAGACAAAGCCGGCGAGGACCGGGAAAAGTGTCCATTGGATGGTGTTGGTGAAATCCTGAAGACATCATGGAAAACGGACCTTTACCTGAAAGAGCGACCGCACCATATCGTCTCGTTCTTCGAGAAAAATAACCTACGACTTCAAGCGGACAAAGAACGAGGTTTTCCTTTAGTTCCAGCTGTCTTATACAAAGCAAAGACGATGAAGAATTTTGTTCAGATGAGGAAGAAGTCTTGTAGAGCGAAAACACTGAGGGAGAAGAAGAAGAAAACAAAAGCCATCTCGTTGGGCGACGATATGGAGCTTTCCAGGCTGGCCAAGGCTATCAGCGATTGCAAGACTGTTAAAACTCATAAGCCGGACATGCCTTTCGGATGCAACGTGAGTGAGCGGGATTCTTGGCAGCAGCTGGTGAGCAGGTTTCTGCTTAAGCATTTGAAAGTACTGGTAGTCAAGATCCCTTCCCCACAAAGAATTATGCAGAGGTGACAGCTTTTTTAAAGACCAGTCTTCTATTGGTTTATGGTTTAAAGGGTTTAACGTCCCAAAGCGACTTAGGCTATGAGGGACGCCGTAGTGAAGGGCTCCGGAAATTTGGACAACCTGGTGTTCTTTAACGTGCACTGACATCGCACAGAACATGGGCCTCTAGAATTTCGCCTCCATCGAAATTCGACCGCCGCGGCCGGGATCGAACCCCCGTCTTTCGGGTCAGCAGCCGAGTGCCATAACCACTGAGCCACCGCGGTGGCCGGTCTTCTATTGCTTACTTCTTTTATGTGGACGTCGAGTATTTATTTTATTCAGTGCCGCATGTAAACGTGTTCGAATCCGTATGGGAGTATATTGAATCTAATGGGGCCATTGCATTTCAGAATTCAGCCGGACTAAGAGTGGACGGTTTTTTGTCGCTACTTGAATTCTACCTCATGTCCACGGTAGTTTGTTTTGAAACAGGAACGTATGTGCAGAAAAAAGGCATTTGTATCGGTTCCTGTGTTGCCCCAGCGCTGTGTAACATATGTTTATCAACTATTGACCATGCTTTAGCTTCTTCCTTTCACGGCGGTCCAGTCCTGCCAATTTTTAGATACGTTAACAACTTCTTGGTGATACCAAAAACTAACCAATGACGCACCGTAACACCGTAGAAAATATCTTATCCCCCTTCAGACAACAAGGGAAGCACCAGACAACAAGGGAACTACCAGACAACAACAGCCTGCAGCTGTAGATATTAATATTAAGATTTTAGAGGGGCGAGTGTGCTGGATGTATTCCCGGCCAAGTGCGCGAAGAGGCATGGCAGGCCTTTTGTTTCCTGCACCGTAGGCGTGGTGTACGAAATCCCACTTAAGTGTGGAAGGATTATATAGGCCAGATGGGTCGCTGCATCAATGACAGAGCACGGGAGCATGAGAAATCGCTAGAAAACGGAGATGGGTCGAATTTGACACCCCACTGTGAAGAATGCATGTGTGAGCCAGAGCTTAGCAGTATTAGGATCCTAGACAGGAGTCGCAATCAGGTGGCGCGTGAAATATTTGATGTCTTTTTTAATAAAAAGAAGGGAAGCACCTGTGTTAACGACACCTCTGTAGCTCTCTGAAGAAATGAAATTGAAAGTTTTATGAAGTCACGTACTGCTCGAGATTCCTTCCGTTCATGTATAGCGTTTGTTGCACTAAATAATGGGTTTTGTTTGCTTCTGTGGTGGATTTTGTGTTAGCGTTTCTTTTCTTTTTAGTTTTCTTTAGGTTTCTGATTGCTTTTTCTTCGAGTGTATGACAATGCTTTTGCTACGATTGCTCGACACTGTTCTTGGTAAGGAAATTACTTATTCCTCTCTTTTGTTTCGAAAACCATTCATCAGAATCCATTACTTTATGCGCAGATGATACGAAGGGTTCTGTGATTACATGTGCGCGGTCTTGTTTTGTGCTAATTTCCTGTCACTGGTTGGGTTCGGAGCGATAATGCGCTGTCACATGCTTGAGATGGGTATTTTAAATACGCCTCCTTTCCGTCCAATAAACAGTCGGTAGTGTGCGCATGTGTTATCTTTTTCTTGGGCCGTTGTCGTTGCGCCACCGTTCATTTCATTTTATACGAAACACTTCGAACTTTTTAGTCCGAATGGGAGGGAGCGGAAGAAAGTAGGAGGACGCTTAACCTTCACCTTAAGAGTAGACGCGATAGCGCCTTTTCTTTATATATCATCGGTACACATCTCCAACACACTTGCCTATCATACGCTCCACAACGCGTTCACTTGGTGCTCCTCTAACACGCTTGAACAAACGACCCTTAACTAAAAGCTAACCAAACCTATACCATTGAAATCATCTGTTCGCCAATGCTGTTCATTATCGCCTTTGTTGTTTGCCCTACATATTGAACTCATTAGCCTCGGTATTATTAACAGCGCAACTATGCATAGTTTCTCCCTACAGCACAATATGAAATTAAGATTCTAGCCTATGCTGATGATGTCGCCTTCTTTTATTCTGACAAAAAGAGTGCACTTCAGGAATTAAATTTGACTTAACAGTTTTTGAGGTATCAGGTGCGGCTCTTAATTTAAATACAAATTATTTTGGTTGGGTCACTGGGGTGCGAAGCCAATCATTTTTGTGGCATAAGCTGGGTCTGCGACGCCCTTCAGTGCCTATGGGTTCCTCTGCACCAAATTCGCAACAGTGGAGCTTACTGGAATTCACAGATAATGTGCATGAGGTGACAAACCCAGGCTTGAATAGGTAGGGAACTGCCTGTTTGTTCGGGCTCAAGTCTGCAATATTTTGTTATTTGCAAAACTTAATTGCCTATGCCCTGCTGGTTCTCCGCTGTGCGAGGAAGAAAGGGCAGGTAATGCACAGAATATTCGCTACATTCGTATGGCGCTCCCAATGGGAACCCATGCCTCGTGACAACCTACTTATTTCTCTAGAACCTGGTGGAATAGGCCTTGTTCACTTCTTCGTGCAGCAGCTTGTTTCAGTTTTTCTTTTTCAAATCGGCAAACCAGCCTTTTTAGTAGCTGTGCTTATTAGGCGTCTTAGTGCTCATTTGCCTTTCCTGTTAGCACCGACTGGACAGGCTCATGAGGGGCCTTCATGGCGTTTCCTTCAATTTCCCCACTGTGCGCTTTTCTTTAGATTACTTGCATATCCTCTCCAGAAGGCAGATGACTCAGGTACTTATTGAGTATTCGTTTCCTATACCGTTGTATCGGCAACCTTTTCTGAAGTCTCTTGACATTAGCGTTTTAAAACGTGTTAAGCGAATGTGTATTTCATCTGCTGCAGAAACGTTGTTTAAACTGCACACATCGACGTTGCGAGAGGGCACGGCGGGACCATGACGAACGCATCGGTGAACCCTTTCCTGTTCTCCACACAGGTCACACTCTGGGCGACCATCAAATTTGCGCCAGCGCACGTCACCATCAGCAATCAAGACACCTGGCTATGGCCTGGCAATCGCGGCCCCGTGAAGCACCTGGATCCCACCCCCGCAACTTCAGCGCCACCACTGACGGTCAGCACCTGGGCGAATAAGGCTTCAGAGGGCACGGCGTGTCCATGAAGCACACATCGGTGGACACTTTCCTGTTCTTCACACAGGTTCGTGTCGATCGCATCCTTTGTTTCCGTAGCGATGGCAGATTCGTTATTGTCCTGCCGTGCCCGGCTGTTTGCTTTTCACTTCTTGATGAAGCATGGTCTTTTTCTGATTTTGCTGTCCGGTGATGTTGAGGCAAATCCTTAACCCGATAAAATTGAGCTCCTTTAGAAGAACTTGCAGACCTTGCGAGCGTCAATGGCAACCATCTCTGCCTCCCAGTCGCCTCTGGAAACAACCGTCGCTACTTAACTTGCAGAGCTAAATGATAGGGTTAAGATCATTGCGCAATACACGCAAGAAATAGCACAGCTGAGGTTTCTTCTTTTAGGACGGTAATCTCAAATCGACAAAAGAAGGAGATCAATGACTTAGAAGACAGAAGTCGACGCAGAAACCTTATTATTTTTGGCATCCCTGAAACTGAAACTGAGGACACTAGCGGCATGGTCAGTGGCAATCCGCTTCTTTGTCTAAACCTGCTTCTCGCTCTTGGCAGGCCGATCAGGTGTACCGCGATCTTCGAAGGGGCGGCTGCGCCCGCACGGCGATCTCGGACGCTGCCACCAGGACTGTCCCGTTGCGCATGCGTCCACCTGGTCGGTTGTCATCCACGTGCAGTCGACAAGCCCAAAGCACCCGGATGCAAGAAGCCGGGTGGAGGATCACGTGGTGTCTGCCAACAGCTATATAAACTGGTCAACACCCAGGCATCATCGCAGTCAGCGGCAATCCGCTTCTTTGTTTAACCCTGCTTCTCGCTCTTGGCAGGTGAGTTTGATTTGCCAATTGCTGTAACTGGATATATTGTATTTTTTTTCGGCGCTGACTGCAAAAATGCCTGTTACATGCTCTACTTGTTCCAAACACGTGGGCTGAAAGTGTTTGACTTGTTCTCGTTGCAAAAATTGCTTTCACTTTGGAAAGAACTGTTCTGCTATCACGAAAAATGCTTTTTCAAAAATGTCGACTGCTAAGCGTGAAACCTGGACATGCCTATCATGCGAATCCAGTGCAAGCAATCACTCAGACTCAGATGATAGTGAAGCCGCCGCGGTGGCTCAGTGGTTATGCTGCTCGGCTGCTGACCCAAAAGACGCGGGTTCGATCCCGGCCGCGGCGGTTGAATTTCGATGGAGGCGAAATTCTAGAGGCCCGTGTACTGTGCGATGTCAGTGCACGTTAAAGAACCCCAGGTGTTCCAAATTTCCGAAGCCCTTCACTACGGCGTCCCTCATAGCCTCAGTTGCTTTGGGACGTTAAGCCCCATAAACCATAAACCATCAGATGATAGTGACGTTTCTTTTGGTCATGAATTCTCTGCAGTTAACAGCAAGCTTGACCAACTGAGAGTTACGGTTGAAGCTCTCACAACTAAAGTGGAGGGACTGCTCCAATTTTAAGGTAACAGGCGAAAAGATGGCTGAAACCGTCACTGAAATCCAAACGTCAATTGAGTTCCTTTCTAATAAATGACTCTGTTATGTCTACCCTAGAAGCGAACCAAGCTTAGTTAACTCAGCTACATGCCCGAGTGGAATCAATTTCTGAGACTGCTGTCGCTCAAGGTGTTGTCGCTCAATCAAGGTGCGCAGTTAATGATCGTGAACAGTACAGCAGGCGATGCAACTTTGAAATACATGGCCTCCCAACCAACCCTAATGAGAATTTAATTTCTTTCATGAGCAATCTAGCTGAGGCACTAGAGTTTACAGAATTTGAAGCGAATACAATTGCTTCAATACACAGACTGCCGAAAAAGGACAGTTCGTCTCCCCCTATCCTTGTGCAGATGCGTGACGTGGCGTCTAAAGAAATAGGGCGTTTGCTCTATGGAAAAAGCTTCGCGATTTGCCTACGGATGAGTCTCACCCTCGGCTGTATTTCAAAGAAAATTTGACACGGACAAACAGGGAGCTTTTCCGATTGGCCAGGTCTAAGGGAAAAGAAAAACAGTACAAATTTGTTTGGACACGTAACGGCAAAGCTCTGGCCAAGAAATCAGAAGTGAAGACTGTCATCCGCATTGAGAAGATGTCTGACCTGAATAAGATCTGCTAAGCATGGGCTATCTCGAATTTCTTGCATGTACAACATTTTCCGAAGTAACAAAATTTTTCATAAGTGACGCACGACCTGCTTTTCGCGCGACGCACGTTAATATCCGCAGTATCCGAAAGCACTGGGATGAATTCATGGCACTAACTTCACCTTTTCGTTCTACATCTGACGTATTTGTACTGACGGAAATCAATATTTCAGCTGATATTTTCAATCAGTATGCAATACCAGGTTACCAAGCAATTTCTTGTACCCGACCTGCAAGAAAAGGGGGCTGCGTCGCAGTTTTTGTGAGAGACAGTTGGACTGTCACAGAGCTAAATTTTGACTTCCAGCAAGCAGAAGTAGTAGCATTGCGTATGAGCACGCCAGCTCTCTCTTTGATACTCTCTTCAGTATACCGACCCCCCTGCTTCAACGGCAGGCTCTTTTTGGCCGAACTTGACAACGCCCTCTCGGTCCACTCGCATGAAGACTGTATCTGTGTAATAGGCGATGTTAACATAGATACCTTTCGCCCTTCTAGGGCTCTGGTCTCAGATTATCTTGATCTGTTATCAAAATGGGGACTGCAACCAACTATCCAGAAAGCTACGCGAGAAGAATTTCTGTCGGGGCAACTTGTCGTCTCTTGCATCGACCACATAAATATAAGAGCTCCGAATTCTGCCCTACAATCTGCTATCGTCGAAGCAAAACTGTCAGACCACTACTTGGTCTGTTGTTCTTTAGCCCGGAAATCGAACCCTCCAACAGCAGATAGCGGTAAAAAAGAAATATCCATCTGTGATCCCAAAATCTTCTACCGACTGGCATCGGAATACGATTGGGAAGTGTTCCTGGAAAACGTGTCTCCGATAGAAATTTACGATAAGTTTGTTGAACTACTACAAGAGTTTAAGAAAGCGGCTACTCGCGTGGTTGAAATCAGGCAGCGCAATAAAGAAAACTCATGGATGACCTTAAAAATACTATCAGCTATAAAAGAAAAAGATTTGCTCTGGGCCCAGTCGAAAAGGGCACCTGCATCTATCCTGCTACGGTCTAAGTTTAAGGTTGCAAGAAATAAAGTAAATGCAATGATTCGTCAGGCTAAAAGAGTACATTTTCGTAACAAGTTCAAGAATGCAGGCTCTGATACTAGAAAAACGCGGTCTTTGATTAATAATCTAAGAGGTGTCAAAAGGCATGGCAATGATGGTAAAAATTTTGTTTCGTATTTCGGCACTGATGAAGAAAAAATAGCTAATGAATTCAACAGGTTCTTCTCGCAAGTTTCGGGCAGTGCGCAACAGAATCCCTTATTTTGTACTCTTAAGAACAGCACAGTTGAATCTGCACACCTACCTTTGCTAGGTGAGGATGAGCTCAGTTCAATTATTTTTGGTCTTAAACGCAATACATCTGTGGGAATAGATGGCATTTCAGTTGATGATCTGCGAACCATGTTCGACATACTTAAAGGCGTGCTGCTGTCGCTGTTCAACAGCATTATCTCAAGTAGCATGATGCCGGCGAGCATGAAAGCGGCTATAGTTACCCCAATTCACAAAGCTGGTGCACATAATAGGTATGAGAATTATCGTCCTATTTCAGTCTTGCCCTGTTTGACTCAAATATTAGAAAAACATCTGCTGTTTACAATGACAAGTTTTTTAGATAAGCACAAAATCCTGTCACCGTGTCAGTATGGTTTTGTACAAGGTAAAGGGACAGAAATGCTTTTGCAGGATTTTTCTGACATGTTAAATCGATCTTTTAAACGTAATCAAGTGGTGTGTGCTCTGTTTCTGGATGTCAGCAAGGTTTTTGACAGCGTGTGTCACAGTGTGTTATTGTGTAAACTGTCCAGGTTAGGTTTCCGTGGAGTGTTTCTTTCGCTTTTGGAAATTTTTTTACTGCAGAGAACGCAATACGTCTCCATTGGGCGGGCGAAGAGCGCTTCTTTGTTAATTAAAGCTGGCGTTCCGCAAGGTTCCATAATTAGTCCCCTGTTGTTTAACGTCTACGTGAATGATCTTTGAAACTTTGTTGCTGTAGGCCTGTATCAGTACGCTGACGATACTGTACTCGTAACCTAATCACTGAACTACTCTGACTCAATTTCTTCTCTTCAAGCTGCAGCAACAATTTCAATGGACTGGTTCTCAAACAACCTAATTAAAGTTAACAGCTCTAAGACTCAGCTTATATGCTTTCACAGCCCGATGAACAAGGTAGATTTAAACCATCACCTGGTCTTGCACGGATCTTATTGTTCCCAATGTCAATGTGTACCCTTGAGCTATACAAATACAGTGAAATACCTAGGAGTATACTTTGACAGGGCTCTTTGATGGAATGATCACTTGTCCCACGTTTGTAAAAAGCTCCGAACCGTCTCCTGTGTGCTTTACAACATCAGGTACTACATGCCGCTTTCAATACGCAAAGTTATCGTAAACGCCCTTCGTTATAGCGTAATGCGCTATGGCATAACGATTTATGGTCACTGTGCTGTTCGCTGGAAGTGCAGGATTAATTCTCTCCTACGATCCTTGCTAAAAAATATTGGCTATGATTTAGGCCTTCCCTCCAATTCTGATCTCTTTAAGGTATTTTCTCTACCTGATTTTGATCGCCTTTTGATGGAGACGATCGTCCTGAACCATAACTACAGCGCAAACGACAGGACAGAGATGAAGAAGGGACACCACACAGCGCTGACTCACAACAGCGCAAACGACAGGACAGAGATGAAGAAGGGACACCACACAGCGCTGACTCACAGAGTTGTGAGTCAGCGCTGTGTGGTGTCCCTTCTTCATCTCTGTCCTGTCGTTTGCGCTGTAGTTATGGATCATCGAAAACACCAACTCGCCCAACAAATGCTTTTGTCGATCGTCCTGAAACATTTTTGGTTTAGTAACTATAAGATTCCGTATGTTCCCACACTGTCTCTTCGACCGAAGGAACCTTTTTGTATTCCCCGACGGTCTACAAGATATAGAAGGCGAGTAAGAGATTATTACGTTCCCTTTCACTTTAACAGGTTACCTCCAAGTGTTCGCCGGGCAAAAACTAAATATAAAATAAAAAAGATGCTGCGATACAATAATTAGTGGGTTTACGACGTCATACGCATGTGCTTTACCACCTGTCAAGTAAATCCTTTCATTTCATTGGTTACTGCTGTATTTATTGCATTGATCTGAGATATTGTCATGCCATTTTGGTTTTTCTTCCTCTCAGTTTAATCCGATGAGGTTTTTTCTTCTTTTTTTACATGAAACATGAGTCTTCTGTCTATTTTGTTTTCACTACCATACTAATTTGATGTCCGTTATTTTGAATGTGCTTTTTTTTGCCTGTGTGTATGTCTGCGCGGTTCTGCTGCCTGTCGGGCTCTGCCACTCAAGCCCTATGAGGCTTTGGCAGGCTGGATTTCTGTACATTTTTAAAAATATTTGGCGCAATAACGTATTATTATTATTATTATTATTATTATTATTATTATTATTATTATTATTATTATTATTATTATTATTATTATTATTATTATTATCAGCAGCTTGAGGCAGCAGGTTCTGGACGACATATTCCAAAGAAAACTTGGCAGTCGCGACAAAAACTGAGGAACGAATACACAGGATAGGAGCAAAAAAGAGCGATAAACACAGACCGGTAATACTTAACTTTTTTTATTATAATGAGAAAATGGAAGCACTACGAAACTGTCATAAACTGAAAAATTCAGACTAATCTTTCAATCACTACAGCAAAGTGACGCTAAATAGACGCTCTAACATCTGGTGGTGGTGGTGGTGATGTGACACTTTTTATTAACAGCCTTTATGTTAGGCGTTCAATAGGTCCTGAGCCAAGGTGACGAGGGCGCGTTGCAGTTTCAGATCCAGGGGGCAAGCAAGATGGGCCACGGTGGGGGGGGGGGGGAGGGGGGGGAAGGATAGGCGGGGGACTGGAAGGCTACGTGGCACTGCGTAAGGCAGTGTTCTATGTCTGCATATGTGTGTGGACAGTTTGGGCACTGAGGTGTGGACGTGTACCGGTACAGATAAAGTTTGGCTGGTGTACGTAGGAGATTAAACTGTATTCGGCGAAGAATGCGAGCTTCACGGATCGGTAAGACTGGGTGGTAAATCAGTTTAGTCCAATTTTTGCTGCGTGTAGTATTCGTCGACAGTGTGTCTGTAAGCCATGACCGCCTGCTCTGCCGGTGGGCTCATCCATGGGATCCCCGGCGCCCGGTGTACAGTATCGCAGGCAAGCTGGTGAGCCAGCTCATTGCCGGGGAAGCCCATGTGACCAGGGATCCACCGAATGATCATCGGTCGTCGGCTTAATGCTATGAGGGCGGCATCTCAGACCGATCGGGTAGGGAAAGGGAGGGCTCTTTCATGGAAGGCACGCAGAGCTGCCTGCGAGTCTGTATAGACAACGTATTGGGGGGCGGGGGGTAAGGTGGCAAAGTGTGTGATGGCATCGACGATCCCGTGTATTTCTAGGGCGAACGTGGAGGGTGGGGAGGTGTATGGACCGGTTGTAGAGAGGCAAGGGTGGAGAAAGAAGGCTCCTGTGGAGCCCGAGGTTTCCGTGAGACATGCGTCCGTGTAGGCCACCGCCGCAGCGTCCAAGGGTGGCTTCTGGTTGTATGCGTATGCCTGGCGGCGGCCTGCGTGTGTGTGAGCGGACATGTTGCGTGGAATGGGTGCGAGGCGGTGGTTAGGGGGGTAGATCGGCGATTGCGGTGGGTCTGGGAAAGATATGGGTGCGTAGGGAGTCTATGATAGTATCCACCGCCCAGCTGATGAACTGGACAGGCGGATGATTTGTCTCTCCCGGTGCAGGTTAAGGAGGGCTGGAAGGGGATGCGAAAGGCCTGTTGTATACAGGGTGTCTGCAGAAGCCTGGAAGTTTGGCAAACAATTTAAAGACCAGGCCAAGAAGATTACATTAGATTATGATTGTCTACGCGTGGACGATACTGTATATCTGTGGGATGAAGTTAGCCAGTTCAACTATCCCGCGCCAAGTCAGACAGTGAATCACGTTGACGCAAAAAGAAAGAGCTGCGCATTATTCTACTTAACGTAAGAAGTCTTGCTAATAAGTCTGAAAACTTCTAGGACAGTATTTTTGCTTATGATCCGCACATTTTAGCTGTCACGGAAACGTGGCTTTCATCAAATATTACATTCCGAAAATTTTCCACCACCCCACAAAATGGTCAGACGTGATCGCGAGGGGCGAAAGGGGGGGGGGGGGGGGTGGCTATCACAGTAAAAAAAACGACGCACGTCTTATTCAGCTCGAAGGAATCCCAGGTCATGAAGGCTTATGGTGCACAATAAACTTTCAAAATCTTTCGGTTTTGCTCGGCGTGGTTTTCCGCCCTCCTAGAAGTGCTGTATTGTTTTGGAAGCAATGGCAGCGTACTACCTACGTGGCATAGATTGGCAATGACTTGCGGTCTCGGGATCCGAAGATAATGATAGCGCCCGCCTTCCTTTTGATATCATATTTTTTCGTGACCTAATGCTAATTGCAGGCAGCCCAACACTCATTACTGAAACAACGCAGTCGGTTCTTGACCTTGTCTTTCTTAAAAATTTATCCTATAATTATTCAGTTAATAATACAGATAGAATTTCGGACCCCAAGCTTGTTCACGTAAATGTGGGATTAGATAGAAAGAAAACCAGGAATTCTCGCCAGACTTCGAAAATTTTTCAGCTGCTGACGACGAATCCATTCTTGATAACTTGCATTTCTTCTTGTCTGAATTTGAAGGCTGCTTAGATGTCTCACACCTTTGGGATAAGTTTAAAGCTTAAATTTTCTCTTGTATAAGTATGTTTGTCCCATTACGTTATAAGATGGCAAAGCGTGCAATCTGTGGATTAATCGCGATATAATTAATTTAAACCGCCGTATTGCACGAAGACGGAAAAGGAAGGCAAACGCTCTCGGCTAACTGGCTGCTCTTAAGGACGAATTACTTACAAAATTAAGGAATGCACGAAGCAAGTTTTTTGGACAAACCTTAACAAATTTTTTGAAAGGGTCCCCTCAAAAGTTTTGGCGCTTCCTCTCAGAAACTAAAGGAAATGTGGAACAGCTGAAAATTAATGGTAGCATAACTGATGACCTCGCCAGTATTGCTAATGAATTCAGCGGTACTTTCCAGCTCACCTTTGCTGGATCTCGCGCCGCACATGTGCAAGCTCAGAACGTTGTCCAGCTCGCCCTTACAGCTGCAATACCGGACCTAGAGCTTTGTCGTGAAGGGATATTTTCACTCTTGCTAAATATGAAAGTAAAATCGTCACACGGGCCCGACGGCATGCCGAACACATTTCTTAATCGATACTCCGAAAAACTAAGGCGATGTTTGTGCCATGCACGGTGAATTGCCGCCTGTGCAATACGCCAGAGACCGTTGACCATTGTTCTATTCTGAATAATGATTCTATGTTTTTCTGCTATATATTACAGCGAACACTTAAGAAGGACATTTAAATTACAATCTGCAGTGTCCGTTTTTTTTACCTGACAGAAAAACTGTTGTGTCATGTGATCTATTTATGTTGATGGGACTATTTAGTCTCTGAAAAAGCTGTATAATGGACCGCCACGCATAATCACCGCGGTCATCGAAATATTTGGTCCGCGAGCAGTGTGCTTTGGTGCGAGGAGTTTATGCTGTCCTGGAAGAGCCGCCTTGCTGGTTATCTAAATGCATGTGTGTGCCTCCCAGAATTTTGATGTTTGGGAAGTTTAGGACGTGTGGTGGCATGGTGAGCTCGTATTACACAGCCTGATGTTTCGCTCTATAAGCATACTCAGATTTTCTTTTACGGCAATATTTCCATGCAATCAACGAAAAAAGAAACACTTAGTGGCATGTGCGTTCCGTGCCCGCCTGTCACTCACAGGGCCTGGGCGCGAACCCCAATCTCAGCGAATTTATTTTTTCATTTGAAATTTCTGGGAATATTACCGTCACGTTTCTGATGCCTTCCTCTCAATCCCAGGTCACGACGACGGCTTTTCGACCGAACGAGATATCGCGTAAAACATGACATCTTCTAGCCAAGAGCTGGATTCCAACCGCTGGCGGTGCAAGCAGGCAAGCTTCGCTTTCCGGTTCTTTAGAGCACTCAGCCATCACTGCTTTCTTTTTTTTTATTTATTGACTGCCATTGGCACCACGCGTTTAACTGGTAGCCTGTTGCGCTACTGTCCGCGATACCTGTGGCCGTATTCCATAAGCTGTCCATTTTAAATTGGCCATTTCGCGTCTGTCTAGTCCTAGGTCATTGGTCACTCGCATATACCCGCGGCTTTCAAGCGCCTGCGGAAAGCGACCCGGCCATTGGATGGTTGGCGACCGGACCTCACCATTGGATGAAACTGGGTGCAGTATGCAGCCACTGGTGAGGTGCGTCGCAGCGCTCAGTCAACAGCAGGAGACCGGACCTGACTACTGGCTGCGATGCACCTCACCATTGGCTGCATACTGCATCCAGTTTCATCCAATGGTGAGGTCCGGTCGCCAACCATCCAATGACCGGGTCACTTTCCACAGGCGCTTGAAAGCCGCGGGTATATGCGAGTGACCAATGACCTAGGACTAGACGGACGCGAAATGGCCAATTTTATATGGACAGCTTAGCGAATACAGGCCCTGTTGCGATTTCGTCGTCCGTTCGTACTGCGCCGCATATGCTTCCGAAGACCGCTAATCGAATAACAGGCCTTGAGGAAAGGAAAGACGCAGTAACTGGCTCACTTCTCAGTGTACACCTCAAACGGGCCTTGAGGGATGTGATGAAGAAAGGAGTGAAAAAATAATAAGGAGAATAATGAAGTGCCGTAGTGGGGGACTTCCGGGGGCTCTACTGCACGACCGCGAGCACATTTCTTGAAGTTGCGTCGACGTCCGGCCAAGGCGAGCGTCCCTATAGCGTTCAGTGTATAGCATGCGCTGGCGCCCCTCCCACTTCGGCGCGTGGCGAGCGCTGGTTACACAAAAAACGGCGAAGAAAGGCGAGTGCTCTGTCGTTAAGAGAAGCTGAAAATACCCAACATTTCTGGACAAAATCATTTCTGAACGGGAACCAGTTTATGACAGCAATTTTTTGGTGCATTGTTACATTTCACTATAACAATCAATATATCTGCAGATATCCCGTCGGCAGACTTCCATTTTCTTACTATTAACATATTTACTACCGTCAAAAGCGTTTCCCATTGGCTTCTATGGCAGTCTTAACTGCTCGATGAGAGCGATGAAAACACTGTTACAGAAAGACTTTGGTACACAGCGGAAAAATGGACCATTGCCTCCAACATTTACATAACAGTTCCTTTCAGTTTTCCAATACTCAAAATTTTTGGCCGAGAATGCTGAACATGAAAAGAAAAGTTGCTGATGATGGAGAATCCTTAGGACTCGAACACGGCTACCACTATCTATGAGCCGTCCTAGAATACGTTGCGCTTTTCCTGCAGTGCATTTCATGTTTACAGCAACTCTCGACGACAGGATAGACTGAATTTTTTTACCGGTTGGCATATCTAGCCACTTATTTTCCTTGACCAACAACATCTTTCTCAGCGTAAGGGTGTTTGTATTGGTCTTGTCTAGCCCTTATTTCGCGCGATATCTTTTCAACTTTTCTGGCGCAGGCCTTCTATGGGGACCAGCTTTCATAACTCTTAGATACGTGGATAATTTTTTGATCATTTTAAACTCTCATTTTCACAATTTTTTTTTAAGCTAACACTGCTCAAAGTTTATTGCCTTTTAAACTACAAGGCCGCGAGCTTGCGTTTAGAAATGAGCTGCTAAGAAGTGAAGAGATGCAATTTTTACATCTAAAACTCGCGTTCCATGCGGGTAAATTGTGTTGGGTTATCGTCCCAGCACCAGCAAGGAATTGTCTTTTGACTCGGCATATTAAAAGGTAGTGAAACGAACAACTGCGTAGTTATGCATGGAGTCTACGCTCCTAAGTTCGCGTCCTCATCAGATGCACGCCAGTGTAGACAATCAGGTTGGTCCCCGTTTGACAACACGCTTAATTCCGTCGTATGGTGTTAACTGCAGTAGCCGACATGCTCCCCAAAAGACGAAAAGCGGTTCTCAATGAACAAGGCCCGAGGAAGCGCACACCACGGTCAAACATGAAGTTGTGCCGTATCTGCACAAAGGCTTCCTCCACAACCTCAAGAAGGTGGATAATTGACACGAGGTACCGTTAGTTTTCTCAGTCGCTAGCAAGTTTTCTCCGCCCCAAGCTAGACAAAGCATGAGACTACTTATGTCCGCTACGTAATTGGAGTGGTTTATGTTTTCCCTCTGACTTGTTATATATATGGGAAATGGGGCAACGCGTGAACGACCCCAAGGGATACTTTAGAATGACATTCTGTGGGGCGAGTTGGTGCATGGCTGAAAATACTGGGGCGCAACGACGACGCATGTGCGTGTGTGCATGTGGTGTAATTTTCTTTCCTGTGTTGTAATCGCTGCGCAGCAGTATTTTATTTCATTCGACCCTGAGAGAGCACGCCAAAAAGTTTGAGAATCATGAGGATAAATGCGCGCATTCGGTCGCGCATGTTATCGAGTGTCGGTGTGAGCCAAGACCTGACGGGGCAAAGATTTCGGACAGAAGCAAAGACGAAAGGGCGACTCTTGTTAGAAGCCTCGTATATACAGAACAAACGACTATGCGTCAGAGACGCCTCGGCAAAGTTGTACGCGGCTGAGTTTGATTTGCTGTAAGGGAACGCGCGATAAGGCGGCGCGGTGGCAAGTGGTCAGATGCGGAAACTGGTAAAAGAAAATAAGAGAGCTGTTGTGCAATTGCCTGTATACTTTAGCGTGTCGCAGTGGCTATAGGTTTGGTTTATGGTTTGGTTTATGGGATATACGTCCCAAAGCGACTGAGACTATGAGAGACGCCGTAGTGAAGGGCTCCGGCGGGTGAGAGCTAGGAAGCACGGCGGGTGAGAGCACGGCGGGTGAGAGCTAGGAAGCGACTACAGAGAAGTTTAACTGGCGCAGTCGTACTGGACTTGCTGTGGCTAGGCTGAAGACTACAGGGACGACAACTACGTCGGCACTGGTAAAGTCGGCGGCAGACCTCAACAGCTGGTTGGTTGGTTTATGGGGTTTAGCGTCCCAAAGCGACTCAGGCTATGAGAGACGCCGTAGGGGAGGGCTCCGGAAATTTCGACCACCTGGGGTTCTTTAACGTGCACTGACATCGCACAGTACACGGGCCTCTAGAATTTCTCCTCCAAAGAAATTCCAGCCGCCGCGGCCGGGATCGAACCCGCGTCTTTCGGGTCAGCAGCCGAGCACCATAACCGCTGAGCCACCGCGGCGGCGCAGTTGCTATAAGGCTGCGTGTTTCGATGCTGCCAATAATCGGTTTTAAGAGGCACTGGTGTTTGTTCTTTACCTCGTTCACCCTGCGCCGTATTTCGATTAAACGTGCAACACCAACTAGCCCTGCCGCCTTACTGACGCTATTGCCTCACATGTCAGCCTTACACCGTGTCAATACACGCAAGATGTTGGCGCGGGTTATAGAATGGTATCCCGACAGGAACAGCCCTCTTCAACTTGGATACAAGACTCGTCGAATGTGTGCCCCATAAGCAACTACATTTAGCAGGAGTAGTTGCAACGAGTAGTACACAAAGCACCTCGACGACTGCAACAGTCTTTGGGTGTTATCTTTAGGTGTTAGTAGGGCAGCGTTATCTCAGGCTATCTTCAAGCGTTCCGCCAAAGTTCCCGACTGGCCGCGTGAACACATGTGTTGCTTCATAGATTTATAAGCTGCTCCGCGGTCTTTGGCTGACTGATGAGACACGTGCGAGCTATCGCTGACCTTGGAGCATTTCCAAGAGTTGCGTTGTTTCTTCGGCTTTTAACTGCAACATGCCAGAGTTGAGGCGAACGCCAGGGATCAATGCCTTATTTAGCTTCTAATAGGCTGCGCTGTGCGACACGCGGTCTCCGCGGCATAGACGGCTTGCGCCGCCGCTACTAATTCACCGAAAGGATATCCGCGACGACTAATGTTTCGCTATTTTATGCGAAGCATATAGAGCTACACTACAGCCCATCGAGCGCGGCGGTGGAGCTACCATTGACCTTTAGCGTGACCACGTGACACCACGTGACAACATGACGTCACAGCAGAGGAGAGATGGGCTGCCGGCTCGCGCGGTCGGCCGCGGCGGTGGAGGCCCCACATCAGAGGCGCGGCGGCTGACCACGTGACAACATGACGACACAGCAGAGGAGAGATGGGCTGCTGGCTCGCGCGGTCGGCCGCGGCGGTGGAGGCTCCACATCAGAGGCGCTGCAGCTGACCACGTGACGCTACAGCAGCGGTAGAAAGCTGAGCTTGCCTCGCTCTCCGGGCACTTACGAGGCGGCCAGGTGTTGGGATGCCGCCTAGAAGCAGGGCTGATTTGAACGAGAAGCGAAAGCTTCAGCGTGCCACAGAGACCGATGAAGAGCGGGATGAACGTCAACCAAGGAAAGCCATGTATTACCAAGCCTAGCCATCAATATGCTTCGCATCTGACTAGGCTTAACCTTAGCTAAGCCTCAGCCATTTTTTATTTCCTGTTCAGTTCCAGTATTAGTCCTCTCACATGCTGAGAATGCACTAAAAATGAATTATGGCGCGATCAGATCTCAATGGGGTTATTGTCGAGTGCTTTTACATGCCCCCGCGGCTGTGCGATTTCTGTTGGATGACCTTGGTTGTTAGTACCTTCAGATTCCATCGTGCGTGTCTTGTATTAGGCGTGCAGCTGTTTGTTTGATTTCGTTAATGGGGGTTTAACGTCCCAAAACGACTCAGGCTATGAGGGACGCCGTGGTGAAGGGCTCCAGAAAATTCGACCACCTGGGGCTCTTTAACATGCACTGACATCGCACAGTACACGGGCCTCTAGAATTTCGCCTCCACCGAAATTCAGCTGCCGCGGCCGGGATCGAACCCGCCTCTTTCGGGCCAGCAGCCGAGCGCCATAACCACTGAGCCAATGCGGCGGCTAACTGTTTGTAGTATGGTAGTAAACAAAATTCAGCACAGTCTTATTATGACAAATTAATCGGAACTTGTCAGGATCATTTCGTAATAAACGGTATTCCGATAGAAGCTAATGAACTTTGAAACAGATGAACTACCGTGCTAAACTCACTTCAACAGCTCATGACTGTACTCAAGACAGAAATTTAAAAATTTAAGCCAACAAGTTTATTTGTACATTTAAGACATAAGGAGAGCCGTGGAAAAAAAAAAAGCTGCGCACGCAGCTTGACGAGAAAATGGGAAAACATTCGACATTCAATGAAGGGAACGTATTTTTATTTTTGTAGAAAGAGGAGCACTATTTGAAAAGTGTTGGCGAGCCTTTCTGGTGGAAACGTGTACAGGGCCTCTTCAGTGTCTTGAAACGGCGCATGTGCGTTCGACGGCGCTGTATACTGGTCTCATTGTTTAATTTGCGTTTTAGGCAAAAGTGACGTAAAGCGCGACATTTCGTTACTAAGCGCCCCCTAACTTTGAAATGTGCAACCATTTAATTCGATTTTTAGATATTTACCTTGCTTATTGCATTCAATTCCCAACAGGTAAAATTACTATTCCCCAAAGTTTCGATTGGTTTGGTCGCGGAATATATTTTTAAAAAGAATTTTTTTCTTTACTTTTGCGAACAGCTTGCTCGTCTGGCGACTTCTGATTGCTGAAATCACAAGAGCATACTCGCCCTGCGGCATCTGCTGCGCGCTGTTAGCTGCGTTGAGCGACCACCGTGGAGGACGGTGGTCGCTCAAAAGGTTTTTTTTTTCTGCGAAGCATATTGCTAGAGCTACCACTCACGCCGTCGCCGTGCGATCTCCACGTGACACCGTGACGTCACACCACGTGACACCGTGACGTCACACCACGTGACACCGTGACGTCACACCACGTGACATAGGATGAGAGAGCCGGCCTCCACCTCGCGCCGTCGCCGTGAGACCCCTAGCCGTCACGCCACGTGACACCGTGACGTCACACCACGTGACATCGGATGAGAGAGCCGGCCTCCACCTCGCGCCGTCGCCGTGGGACCCCTAGCCGCCACACCTGCGCATTTCGAACGCGCGTTCACACTCGGTGTAGGTGAAACGCTCGCTCCACCGGGCAGGCAGACGCGGCTTCCGTGGCAATCCAGGCGCTCACCCAACGCGCGTCTCGGGGTTAGTCGGCGTTCCGCTGTAGCCATGCCGTTGTCTTCCCCCACGACGAAGGCTTCTAGTGGTTGTATTAAAATGACCAAGTATTCAACCAAGGAAAGCCATGTATTACCAAGCCTAGCCACTAATATGCTTCGCATTCCCCAGGCTTAGCCAAGCTGAGCCTCAGCATTTTTTTTTAGCCTAGAGAAATAAAATGCATATTCCGTGTTTTATTCTCGGAAGCCTTCAGCATAGTCCGCGAGCTTAGTGATCATTGGGAAAGTGGACTTGCTCGTGGCACCTGTCTTCCGGTTTTTTGAGGAAACATAAATCGATGGCACTTAGAAGTAAGAGTATATGCAGCGCAAAAAAAAACAGGGACAGAAGAGAAGACACAAACAACAGGACTGACTCTCAACTAACGACTGAAATTTTATTGGAAACGACAGAGCTTTAAATACAGACAGGCCGTCACATGGCCAAGAAGATAATGAATCGCCATAAGATTGTCTAACCAGCATCAAAACCACTCAGACGTTTATCACAGAGGGCGGGTACAACATACAACCCGAAAATCGCGGGAAGGCGTGTGCAGCTGCTCAAAAAACGGATGACTCATGAAAAACAACAGAACAGGAAGTCATATCGTATCAAAGGCTGAGACACGGAAGTCATTAAGCATAGCAAACGCAGAGTGAGACAAGTAAAAGCAAAACAACGAAATAGTACCACAGGAGACCCCCAGCAAGAACAGAAGTAAAAACTTAAAAAACATAGTAAAAGCAGTGACAATGAAGTGAGAGAAAACAGTACGAGAAAACAGGACACCCAGCGAAGGCAAACCTAAAAGCATAAAGGCGGGGCTAACCAATGCTACCGTTCAGATACCCAATTTCTTGCTTAGATAAGGCAATCGATGGTATGCATGCGCACCAGTCACCTCCCCTGGATATTAGCCAGGCCTCGATCACCTCCCTGTGGCGTTGGTCCCTCGCTCTGGCCCTAATTTCAGGCTCCCTAAACAGAGGCTCGCACTTGAAGTCGCAGTCCGATCCGCAGTGATACTCGCAATAGCACTTCCTGCATTCCTTGCAGTGGTCCGCGAGATGTCCGCCCACATTACCATTCACGCACCGTTCATGTTCCGCTAAACGTTCATTTACGCATCTGCCAGTCTGCCCTATGCAGGAACCAGCACAAAGAAGCGGAATCTCGTACACGACTCCCGTGGTACAGTTCATTGATTGCATCGCATGTTTGATTCCACAATCATCACGCTCTTTTGTCTTGGTCACCATGCTGCAGATGGTAGACAGCTTGCACGGCGCAGAAAACACTAGATTAATCTTGTACCTGCTGGCTATTTTCTTCAAATTGTGCAAGAGCTTATGGTGGTACGGAATGACGTGCACAGGAGTCCTATCTTGCTGCCTATCACGCGGTTTCTTGGCGTAAATTTGGTGGCCTTACTTACTTACTTACTTACTCAGATAAATCTGGTGGCCTTTATTTTACTTCTGAGCCAGTGAAGAACAACCACATCAAGTTCCTAGATTTATGCCTCTATTTTTCAGAACGCCGCATCTGTTGGATGTACAACCCTCGCTCAAGAAAAGCCCCCCTTCCTTAGGATAGCGCCCACTCCAAGCTTGTTAAACGGGCGATTGTTAGTAACAGCCTGCAGTCAGCCTTGGCAAAAAGCTGAGAGCACTGTGCAAAGGAAACCTGGCAAGAGCTTGTGGCGTACTGTGTAAGTTTAGAACGACGCTTCCGACTAAAATTAAGTTAATCCTTTATAATTCAATTTTCGCTCGCCATATTAACTACTGCAGTCTTGTATGGACGGACACAACTCAATACAACCTTACCAAGTTGATGCTATTACAAAAGAAAGCAATTCGTCATGTAAAAAATGCCTCATATGACGCCCATACAAGAGAACTTTTTGCTTCGTTTAATGTACTCCCTATACACCACATACATAAACTTAACCTTGTTATGAAGTACAAACACAGTGTTCAAACTAACAACGAAGCTTTCCTCAACTTATGTAATTTACATCGACCTTTAGAAGTGCCCTACATATTCAGAAACAGAGAATACTGGTCTATACCCTCTTCCCGCACTAATCAGGGTCGGCACATGCTGCAGTACCACATGCCTACATATTTGAATTTCCTACAAAATAAAAATATAGATGTACATAACCATAGCAAATACAATTGACAGAAATGCCTTATTCTTGAAGACATATGGGTTTAATTATGTTTTTCCGACACAAACTGCTTTTGTACTGCGGATGTATTGTATCTTTTTGTCATCGTCTATTTTCCTGCTTCTATTATGTGAACTTGTGTACACCCGATTGTATTTGGCCCTTTGGAGCTGCTGACGCGAATTTTTTTGTTTTCCTGCTAGATATGTTTGTTTTATTTTCTGTGCGTTGAATTGTAATCTTAATATGTATAAATAGTCTGCGACGAGTTAACACAGATACATGTTCATTTCTCACATCAAAACTATTTCAGATATAGCACCTGTCTTACTGTACATTCTTTTGCATACTTTTTTTTCTCGCTGGTTCTAAGTCTTGCATATATATATATATATATATATATATATATATATATATATATATATATATATATATATATATATATATATATATATATATATATATATATATATGTAATAACGTGACAGTCTGTTGGCCTTGTCAATTAGGGGTGGGAGCCCCGTCAAGCTACTGCGTTTGTAGCTTTTTGCTCCTACTCTAGCATTTCTTTTCTGTTGTTCAGGACAAAAAATGCTGAATAAAGTTGATTGATTGATTGATTGATTGATTGATTGATTGATTGATTGATTGATTGATTGATTGATTGATTGATTGATTGATTGATTGATTGATTGAAAGCTTTGAGGTCCAGGTGAGGCGTTTGAGGGATGCAGGGTATCCAACAAATGTGATTTCCAGTGTATCAGAAGGCATTCTGCAAAAGCTCAAGGCCAAGAAACAGCGTGATAGGCAGCAAGACAGGAGTCCTGTGCACGTCATCCCGTACCACCATAAGCTCTCGCACAATTTGAAGAAAATAGCCAGCAGGCACACGATTAATCTAGTGTTTTCTGCGCCATGCAAGCTGTCTACCATCTGCAGCATGGTGGTAGAGAGCTGCAGTCACTGCTTCAAGCAACCATCTGCAGTCACTGCTTAAAACAACTCGTCATCATTTCTTCAGTTACGACCTGTCCACCATGTTAACCAATAACTCTCATAGATTCTGGCGCGTCATCAATCAGAGTTCCCACCCCGAAACAGTACTAATTAATACTGACGGTGAACCAGTCACTGAAACTGAGTGTGCACAGCTTCTTAATGACGCATTCTTATCCGTTTTCACCCATGAAGACATCACTTCCTCGCCCATGTTACAGCCATCTTCCGTCACTTCCATGCAAGAAATTATCATTAGTGAATCAGGCATTCTTGCCCTTTTGAATAAGCTAAAAATTACTAGTAGCTCTGACCACCTTGGTTTTAATAACAAAATACTAAAAAATGCCTCTCTAAACCTCTATCAAGGCTTTTTTCACAATCATTATCATCTGGTACAATTCCTGATGACTGGCGTGCAGCGAAAGTAATGCCCATTTTTAAATCTGGAGACCGCACTATTCCACTCAACTATCGCCCTATCTCATTAACCAGCAACATCTGTAAACTCCTCGAGCACGTAATGCATACTCAAGGCATTAATTATCTAGAGAAGCACGATATCATTTTCAAATACCAGCACGGTTTTCGCAGGGGTTATTCATGCGACACCCAACTCGCTGGATTTACGTGGACGCAGGGTGACAGGTAAACGCAGTATTTTTAGGCTTTTCTAGAGCTTTTAATCGCGTTCCCCATCACAGGCTTCTATCCAAATTGACAAACTAAAATCTCCATCCAAACGTTATTTCGTGGACAAAACAGTTCCCCTACAATAGAAAACAATTCACCTCTGTGAATGATTTTAACTCGTATTCTGTCCCGGTGAGGTCTGGAGTCTCCCAGGGCAGTGTACTTGGTCCTCTGCTTTTTTAAAATTTTTATTAACGATCTACCCAAGTGTGTATCGTCTCAAATTAGGTTATTCGCGCATGATTGTGTTATAAATCGTAATATTACTAATGAAACCGATCGCCATTCCTTTCAAACTGATCTTGATGCTGTAACGGCTTGGTGTTCCTCCTGGCTAATGTAACATGTTACATTAGCATGTTAATGTTAACATTAACTAATATTAGCATGTTAATGTTAACATTAACTAATATTAGCATGTTAATGTAAAAGCATCTAAAACAAAGTTAATTTGCCAAGTTAGGTCAGACTGAAAGTGAACTCCTAGGTACTTGTAAGTTGTTGTAAGTTCTACGCTATCGTTATTGAGGAAGTAGACTGTAGGAATTCGAGTGGAGCGGTTAGTAAATATCATATTAACACAATCTTAACATCACCAAACCGCGCACTCGGCCTTCTTAAGCGTAATCTCAAACACGCGCCTTCACACTTAAAAAAACTTGCTTACATCACGCTAATCCGCCCGAAAGTTGAGTACGCTTCTGCCATATGGTATCCTCAACAAGAATACGCTTTAAACAACATTGAATCCCTGCAAAACCGTGCTGTTCGCTTCATCTTTTCAGATTATTCACGCTTCACCAGTGTCACAGCATTAAAACAACGTGCCTAGTTGGAACCACTAACATGTCGACGCCGTTTCGCTCGCCTAGCCTTATTCATAAATTGTATCATCATCCCACCCTCCACGGTGACTTCTTTTTGCCACACTCTGCAGTCTCTAAATTCGCCGTGACCACGATAACAAAACAAAACGCATAACGTGCCGTTCATCGCTTTGCGCAAAATCATTCATTCCTCGCACCATAATAGAGTGGAATAACCTGCCATCACACATAGCTACTGAGGTTAACTTACAATCCTTTCAGCATTCGTTAAAGCAAACCATGGACTAAAAGATTTTGTATTTTTGTTGTATTATGTGCATTATACTTTTACTGAGTATTTTTTTATGCGTTGTTTGTTGTTTTATTTGTATACTTTACCAGCTTTATTTCATACTTCGTTATGACACGCATTATTTGTTTTATTTCAAGTGCCCGTGCCGTATTTTTATGTTTGTATCGCCCCCCCCCCTCCTATGTAATGCCCTCGCCCGAGGGCCCTTAGGGGTATTGTAAAACAATCAATCAATTAACCAATCAATCAGTCAGTCAGTCAGTCAACCACTCAATCAATCAGTCAGTCAGTCAGTCAGTCAACCACTCAATCAGTCAGTCAGTTAGGCAGTCAGTCAACCACTCAATCAATCAGTCAGTCAGTCAATCAGTCAATCAGTCAGTCAACCACTCAATCAATCAATCAATTATTAAGCAATCATTAATCAATCATTAATTAATCAATCATTAATCGATCAATCAGTCAGTTATTATTCAGTCAGTCATTAATCAGTCAGTCAATCAATCATTAATCAATCAATCAGTCAATCATTAATCAATCAATCATTAATCAATCAATCATGCTTGCAGCACGAAAGGAGCATAGAAAAGTGCCGCATGCGACGGCTTCCAAGCTGCATGCACGCTTTAGTAGCTATGTGTGCGTGTTTTAGTTGTGAACGCCGGCTCTTCCGTGCCCGTGAGAGCGATGCGAGGAGAGGATGAGGAGGACGCGCGCTCGCGGTGCGTGAAGACAATAGGCTCCGGTGTTGGGCACCAAGGGAGCAAGACGTCTGTAAATTGTTGTTTTACGCTAACGTAGTTGAATATATACATTCTTTTCGGCTGGTGGAACCCTTTTGCGAAATGAAGCCGCTGGAAAACCCAACGTTTCACGACCTGCATCGACGAATATCCGTCACCGTCTTCATTTCGCCCCGGCGCCACGCGACTGCTCCCGAGGCTATCTTGCTCGCTTTTAGAGCGCAGCCCTTTGCGCCCGTTTCTGCGTTTCGCGGCGTCGCTGTCGCCGTTGTCCGTTGTAACCATCAGTGGACACCTTAGTCCCGCTTTAAGCTGCGAAACCAAAGGAGCGGGAGCTTGGAAAGCAGATAATAAATTTCGTAAATTGACTTTTGAGGAAAGGAAATGGCGCAGTATCTGTCTCACACATCTCGGTGGACACCTGAAGCAGAGGGAAGGCGCATAACTGCCCTCTTGGAACGGTGGACTCCTCAATCGTACTTTAAGCTAAATGACAGTATAGTGACAGATCTGCGCTGCATGCGTTGGCATTGACAACGTTGTGCACGTTTTACACTCCGATCATTTTAAGGAAAGGAAGTGCGCATAACTGGCTCCCTGGGTCAGTGGACGCCTGAATCGCGCTTACAGGTACGTGGGGTGTTGAGAGAGAGAGAGAGAAATCTGGGCTGTATACGTTAGTGCTGACAACGGTGAGCGAGCTCTCGCGATCAACCATTACCTGCCGCCTGCCAGGGTGGCAGGGGGGGGGGGGGGGGGGGGGTATTTTAATGTAGATATAAAGACAAGCAGGAATTTCTTACCACTTACGCGAGAGAACATCCCGTTCCTCTCGCTCGTAGCGCCTCCCACAGTTGTGTCAACCTCTCGAAATACTTGAGTAGACCTCGTCTTTGAGAACCAAGCATTGGTGTAGCAAGTCGAGCATATCGAGCATCCATCTATTTCTCCGACCACAAAGTTTCCTTCATGACAGTCAAGAACTGTTAGTGGAGTGTTTCTTGAAGAAGGAAAATGTAGGAAAAATAACAAGTTATCTGTAATTGTACATACATGTCTTGCTGATGAAACAGCTGATGAGCTGCGTTCAAATTTCGCATTAGGAAGTAACGTAATCGTCGGCAATTTTTTTTCCGCTGGCTGCAGTTATTAGGCAAAAAAGTCATTTATTCGCGAAATGAGTGTTTCAAGATAATAGTACGCCATTTAGTATTTATTGTGCGTGGGCGAAGTTCCCCCAGGATTGCGACGATTACGAAAACTGCAGCCCCGCGCCGAGGTTTACACAGCTATGCACAAACAGTACTGCTCGTTTGCATAGCATAAAACGCAAGATGTGTCTTCCTTATCTTAAGCATTATCTGCTCTTGCTCGGAAATTGTAGTTTTATTCGTTTACACACGATGCGATAACAGTGCACTAAACGCGGTGATGCGATCGCCTACCTGGGGAACGCTTCGCGTAATACCGGCTTTCCCGCTAATTGTATCTGCTTCCTCCTATGTCACCAACGCTTGATTTTAAATTGCTTTATCTACAAAATGCATTTGGAGGCCATTTGCATTAAAGAAAACGGTCAAATTTGTTGTCCACAGTCGACGCCGACGACTGCTGCCGGCTGCCCTCAGCATATGCTCTGCAGACCAGGTCGCATTGGCACTTCTCCCCTAGTTATAGTACGCGCGTCCTGCGATGTAAGCAATCGTCGCTTTGAGGTCACTGTAGCTAGAACTACGCTCATCGGCCATTTATATGCTCTAAAAATTGTGAATTCGCCCTTCGCAATCGCCGAAATCGCACACACGAATCCTGCAGACTTGCAATAGGCCTCGTCAGAAAAGGGGCCAGCAGTTCGCCGTCGACGGAAATGTAAGAATCTGGCAAAAGTTCACCGCTGATTGGGGTTAAAGTGTAAATATATGAAACGCAGGCGCTCTTCTAGCTTTTTCCTGTTCAGATATGGTAGAACAAGCGCAGTTTTTCAGGCCGTCGCCTCTCAGCTCCAGTGACGCAGTATGTTGCCTCAACGTTGTCTATAAGTATATATAACTGCCATGAAACGTTGAGCAAGAAAATGTTACGTGGCTGTAATGTTACCTGAGGTACTTTATCATGATGTTCCAAAATTATATCACAGTAAGGGCATACCTAGCACCAATGTTGGGTACTAACATCTCGCCAACGTGTCTAACCATGTTTAGACAACATTTGTGAACATTAACTTGAAATATAATACTGAAAAGGCTAACAGTGCACTAGTGTTGTAGTTTATTGAATCCGGCTGCTTCTCCTGAGACTATCAATGCATAACTGGAGGATACTAAAGCAACGTATGAATATGGCTCAGAAGCATGTACAGTCTTTGTCAAAAGTAACCAGGCTGGTTTGATTCTCACTCGTATAACAGAGCACTCACGGCTTCCCTAAAGATCAAAAAGTTCTTTGAAGGTGAGGACAGGGGTTCTTCTTACCATACAGAGATTTTGACAAAGACTGTACGTTTTTACCGAATGCATTTGCAAAATGTTCGCACAAATACGGCAGCGCGGACTAATATGTATTTTTAAGAAAAGGTATTGCAACATAGTCGCACTCACTTGTTTTTCTAATTTTTGCCATTACAAGTTCAAATATCCACAAAATAACCTCTCTAGACTCGCGAGTGCCACTGGCTCTAAAACGAGGGCCTCATGTGGGGGATATAACCTCGCTGAGAGTCTCTCTCGTGTATGTGTGCGCATCGCGATGGAGTTTTCTGGTTCTTAATGTTTCTGTGGCACAGTGTTTCGTGCATAGAATGGTCGTTTGACTCGATCACCCAGGAAATATTTACTATGTAAATTACGTGCGTTAATTCTGTAAAAAGAAATCGGCACCTTGCGATAAATTGCATTGAAAGTTTCTTTGCGCTTCACCTATGCAGAGGGTCATTTTTTTTTTTTCACGTAGGACGTGCGTATGTTTTACCCAACTAGTGACACAAATTAAGCGGCACCGTTTTTCGCACTTCTTGTCAATCCAACGTCAGGATAATGCCATGTATCAATGTTACCCAGATGTAATACTAAAGTTAATGTGTAACGTTTAACGTTACCTAATGATTAAGAAAGGTGACATTAGCTACATTAAGACAACTTTATGTTCTGACATTTGAAGTGATTGAGGCAACGTTCTGGCAACATTTTGCATTGCTTGAGCGGGCGTGAAGCTTTCGCACGGCCGCACAAGCCCGAGCGACGGCGGCACCGTCGTGCGGCGGTTTTTACCGGTGTCGCTTGCCTCGCCGCCCGGTTCTATGCGCGAGCGCCGAATGAAAGCACATCTTCGCTGGCGCACGTACACACGTCGCGTATGTCACCGTGGCTAGCATGAGGTTTCCCATTAAGTTTTTAAGTTTTTTAATTTTTAAGTTTATGGAATATCACACCAACTAGCCCCCACACCACAATCTTCTGGTTCCCACTTTAGACTGCTACGATACGGGGCCGTCGGTCTAGTGTGACAGACCGGTGCGTCAGCGACGGCGCCTGCATACCGGCCGGCCCACCGACCTTTGATCGGCGCCGCATCAGCCTAGTGTGACACTTTTACGACACCAGTCACTCATATGAGGGACGACTGCTACTTCGATCGCCCACGAAACTACAAGGGACTAGAGACCTCGTTGCGCGCATTGCAAGCAACAATAGCAGACAACGCTGCTCATCCTGTGCCCTTGCAACGTCACGCGAGCGTTCACTATGGCGGTCGCTGCCGGTGGGAGGAGTTTCCCGCGGTCTCAATTTCGATTTCTTTTTTTTTTTGAATTACAGCGCGTTCAGGGCACTCAAATTTTGGAAATTGAATCATAGGCTCTTCTATTAATTACTATTAATTACTATTGTATTAAGTTTTGACTGCAGTACGAAACTGAAATATGAAGAACAACCAACCATATCATTGCCCCTTATGGCTGCTGACGCTGACCACTTTCAAACTATTAAAAAAAAATTTCGAAATGAGCCTTGCTGAACGAGAAAGCGGTCGAAGAGGTGCGATAGTCTGCTCGCCACATTTTCAAAACTGTGCAACTCAACCGACCAAGTGTCCTGGATTAGCGTGAACATTTATTTATTAGAAATGGTTATTGGTCTTATCTCATGAAAAATTTAAGAATGTGGCTCACGTTCTTTCAATGGAATTATTCTAGCAGCAAGCTACACATGGAGAAAAGCGTCCACTGTGGTGCCCTTGAGGGCCTAAAATAAAGATAATAGTTTTAGTGCTTTCGCTAAAGCTGTGAACTTGTTTTGTCGGTCTCTTTCATGATCTGAACGTGCCGCGGCGAAGACATGAAGAAAGAAGTGGGCAGCATCAAGCAGCAACGATGCCACCAAACTTTTCGTCTTTCTAAAGACGTACACCACAGAATAGTGAAGACAGTGAGGAAATTCGAGAGGAAGAAAATGCAAGTCACGATTTTTTTTTCCTCTCTCTTCGAGTCGAGTGTCGATGTTGATGTTATCCTGAGGTTGACGTGGAGTAGTAGAGGGAGGGTCTCGTGTGTGACCCTGGGGACGTACTTCGCGACTGGTGAGTTCAGACAGGTGTGCAGGTCTTCTGAGGTTGAGCCACTTGGAAGGCTTTCCTCGAGAAGTTTTTCATTGCAATATGTACACAACTGATTTACATATGCCGAAATATTTCGACCTCTACGCTTTAACTACAAATAAAACCTCAAACTTCCACGACTCCGGACAAACCGCCGGCCCCCACACGGCCGATCTGTCCGGCCGCCGCTCAAGAAACTTGCGTCTCCAACGCCACGCACGGCCCCGGGACCACCACCGGCCGCACACGGCCGATCTATCCGGCTGCCACACAGCCCACCTCCGGCGCTCTCCTTCGCGCGTACCCATCTCGTTGCATTCCCGCTAAAACTCCATCCTCAGCTAAGAGACAGTCCTACCGCCAGAACTTACTCTTTAGCCAATAGATGACTATCCCGTAATCTTCCAGACGTCAGATATCACAACGCAAAAGAAAAGTACACAATATCAAACACGCGCGTCGCTGTTAGCCGCTCTGGCTAGCTAGCAAGAAAGATAAAAAACGCTCAGCGCCAGTCCACCCGAGCCGTCCTGTCGTCGTCTCGTGTTTCGGACCGACTCTGAAAAGTAAACCATCCCTCACTCATTTAGGGCAAGGAACACGAAACTCGCGCGCGGCGCCGTTGTGAGAGTCTTTCCTCCTTTGTCGGCGCATTTCCCTGCTCCCCTTCGGCGGCACTCCTCACGCTTTACCACGACGTACGCTAGCGGTGTCGTGGCAATGCACAATCTTTTTTTTTTTTTTCAGAACTTAAGCGCTGTAAATTTTCAGTTGAGCAAGAATGACTGCTGGTACAGCCCATTGGCCGTAGAACAAGCTCTGTTCGGTCGCGCGTATACAATCACATCCAACAGCTCGTGTTCAGGTGCTGCAATCGCCCGAAAGGAGGCGAAAGAGCAACAACCGTGACGCAAGAACAGAAAAAAAGGTTGCGAGGGAGGCAGGAAATTGAAAAGACTCGCGTAGCCAGGCTACACGCAAAGCTTGGCTATAAAAGTGCTTAGCCTTAATGGGTGACGGGAATACAGGGCAGGTTCCTGTCCGGATCAAATGGTTGTCATGCCAATATGCTCAGGGGTTGTGTTTGTGCCCGCGGAGACAAGTTCGTGTGAATTCACAGCAGGGCTGCGTAATATCTTGATTTTGGAAGGGCTCACTTTACCCCGTGCAATGTCGCATTATGCTGCAAGAGTTGGGGCACTGTGCGACATTTCGATCTCTTTAGTAAAATAAAAGTTTACTGGGTCGCGCTTCAACTGGATGCTTCATTTCTCATACCCAGCAATTTTGGGCAACATCATTTTTAAACGGGAAAGAGTTTATGAACGCAGTTTTTCATGTATTGTAAGATTTCACTATAACAATCATTATGTCCGGAGTTCTCCCGTCGGCAGGGTTGCGTTTTTCTTTCGCTATTAACATTTTTTCTATCGTCAAAAGCGTTCCCCGTTGGTTTTTATGTCAGTCTTAACAGCTCGATGCGAGCGATGGAAAAACCTTACAAGATTTCGCCACTCATCGGATTTCGCCACACATCAATACATCCATCACAGTACCTTACAATTTTCCAATATTCAAAATTCTGGTCCGAAAATGTTGGACATAACTGAGCGGAATTTCAGGACGGTAGCAAATAATTGTTATATTTGTCTTTTGATACCTATCAAAAATAAGACGAAGGCGATGACTTGAAAATTTCTGTCGCGTTTTGCCCCACTTTCTCCTATAGTTTTAGGCGTGTGCGACTTAGATGAAACACCTTGCACATGTATGCTCCGCATCTATCAAACAATATACATCTGAGTGAGCTTCTCGGAACCTCTTTTGCTTGTAAGTTTCGTGACGCATTCGTGGTGCTTGTAGCGCAAAGGAAACAGTGCCCGTTCTGTCATTGCAGCTGACGGCCCTCTTTTTTTTTTTTTTCATTCCCGTGATCATATTACTGTTTTTTCCAGTCAAGCTCCGCGCGTGCGTCCGGCGGAAGTTCGGGCGAACTTTGTCTCTATAACAGCTGCGTCGGCTGTTCGTTGAACCTGGAACGAAATAGGGCCTACAGCGCGTTCAACAATAAAGCTCTACACTACTGCGCACTTTTCCACGAAAACAAAACAAAACAAAAAACTCAGTTCCGCACATCGTCCGCTGACCACCAGCGATATACACAAAACCTGTGTGCAAAGAGCCGGGTTACTCTAATGGTTATTGCGGCGCTTATCTGCATATACAGCACGTCTTCAGAAAGAAAGCTTGGTGGGCTTCCCGCGCTGTCTGTGGGGTACGTCCATACAAGGACTCATTCGCATAAGGGCAACAAAAATAGATATAACCTCGACGCCTTGGCACTCCGTAACGTGTCACGTACGGCACTCCGCTGCAGTTCACGAGGGCATTTCACGTGGCATGCTCAATGCTGGCGCGGCACCCTTTCTTTACAGTGACCACCGTGACCAGATCAGTATCGCTACCTGTAGGTAGTGCAGCGAAGGCAACACGTTTCATTACCGTCCGGCGCAAGCTGCTCCGTTTCGTCGAACCACAGGTGGATAGATATCAAGGCCACCGAAACCGAGGAAAGCATAGGAGAGTTTTTTTTTTCTTAATTTATGGCTTTGATCAATGACAAATTAGTGGCGTAATTATGTCTGAAATCTTATGTCTGAAAGTTACATCATTATAAAGTGGAAGGAAAAAACAACAACCACATCCCGCCAGTGGGATCCGAATCCACGTCATGCCACTGGTGGCATGTGGTTGTTTCTTATTCGACTTTCTAATGAATTAACTTTCAAGCGTATGATGATTACACCACAAACTTCGTATTAATCAAAGCCTTAAATTTAAAGATATAGCTACATTCCGCTACGCTTTCCTTTGTTTCGGTGACTGTTGACTTCCTTTTATTTTTATCTACACTTTCATCTTCATGTCACACCAAACTTGCCAAAACTTGCATGTCTTAGAAGTATGTACTTCATAACGAGCCCCTAAATTCCCTACCCATGTCTGCTCAACATGCGAAAAGGAATAGAAATAAAACGTCGAGACAGGAGCGAACAATAAAATTTCTCACGTTTTTCGCCTCCACGAAAAGCGTGAGAAAAGTGCGAGAGCGCACACTCGACACCTGACAACACCACTCCCAGGTCCACCACTATCTTTGGGCAACATAGCGACGCCGTTCAGCCCGAAGAAGGTTCCTTGTGAAAATATTGTTGCAAAAGGTTGCAATTTCGTCTAACTCCTATAATCAACGGAACAAATATGAGGCGCTGCCGTTTTAGCGCGGTATAACCGTGGCGCTGCTACACAGCAACCAGCAAAATCTAGAACACACTGCAGATGTCTGCAGCGGAAATTCACACACACATATTCATGGTCTCTGAATACAGGATTCAGTCAGTCTGTCACAAAAATCAAATCTTGTTGGTTTCCACATCAGGGACAAAAGTCCGTGATACTGGCTCTTTCTTAGTGGCACTGACGTGCGCACGAGTGTAGGACGTAGGGTATAAGTGAAAGCTGGTGTCGTATAGTACAGCGGGCATACGCCATGAGCTCTGCTTGCATGAGACCATCCCTGCCTCTTGTGGCAGATGTTGGAAACTGTGTCGAGGTTCTTTGGCCGCGCCCCCCGACGTTGGCGTTTTGGGCGTTCTCGTTGTTGCCTCGTTGCCGCCAGGGGGGCTCGAGTTCGCTGCTGCGATTTTATCTTTTTGGTTGTCAGAGGCCGGTATTTCTACAGCTGTAGAGCGTGGGGTGGACTGACGCTCCATGAAAGTGGGAACGTCGATGTCAACCGCAGCACGACTCAACCCGGTGTACGCACGCGCCAAGTGCGTGAGGCAGACAAGGGCAACAAACCTCCTTTTAATTAATTCCTCGACAGCGCCTGTGCGCTGTATTTTCTCTTAACCCCCGACGTGCCACGACTACGTCAGAGTTTGAAGCCCCTGTGTCCTCTAACCCAGCAGCCATTTCTCGCGGTACGTTGGCTACGTATCCTCGAATGTTACGCTTTGACGCCGACTGAAAGGCTCGCCGTTAGATTGCCTCTGCAGTGTAGCAACCAGACTTTAGGGCGGCATGCTACTTTGAAAGGTGTTTGACGAAATAATATCCTGCGGCAACGCGAAATACGAGTTGCCAAGTAATAAACTTTCAGAGTTTCTCTGCAATCTACCCAGGTTCACCTCCAACCGTCCGGTCAGCGACTGTCAGGGCTCTTAGAATTTTTGACTCGGAGGCATTCTTCTCACCAGAGGTGCCCCGTCAGAGACGGTATTGCGACAAATTACAGTGCAGGGATTAAGAGAGTATGACTCAAGAGTTTTATATACAGAAACCTAAATAATTACAAGCTTAAGCATTCCAGACACTTTAAGCGGCAAAAAGATGAAACAACAAAAGATGGAACTGGCTAACAACAGGTGAAGACCTTACTCGGCATAGCCGAGGATTCATTACATCAAACTGTAGTCCAGAACAATTTTCAGGTTCCGAGGTTCGGTTTTAAAGATCGATGGGCCCGGTCCGCATTCTGTGGCACCTAATCACAGTAAACTTATTACATTATTGGTTTACAAACCGCATATGGTACGCCATTCAAATTCAGTAACGTTCATAATCCTCTCCCTAAAGTACATAGTGCAAGTGAAACATCAAATCCACTTCAAAAATCCGGCATTCCGGGAATGGACCACAAAATGACTGGCCCACTGGGTTACGTGCCACGCTCAGCAACTTCAACCGTGCTACACAAAATCTCTGCCCTATGAAAGAAAAGGGAGAGAGTGAAATAAAGAGGAAGGGGGACGGCAGGGATGTTAACCAGAAGGGTGTTCTGGTTGGCTGCCCTTCACAGGGGAAGAGAAGGGCTGAGGGGCGCAGTCGCAACTGGTCCCTCAAGCCAGTCGCTCTCAGGAAGCAAAACAGTGCCTTGTAGGCCTTGAGGGCAGCCGACTGCTGTGGCCACGGATCGAGGATCTTATCGTCTGTTAAAGGGCGAGGATCAGGGCACATCACAGCGCACGTCTTTCCGTCGTCAAAGCAGGGCACTCACACAGGAGATGTGCAATTTTCTCTTCGCAGCCACATCTTTCACGAGCAGGGCTGTCGGCCATCCCAGTCCGGAACATGTATTGCTTTTTAAGTACAACAACGGGCCATAGACGGCAAAGTAATGTTGCTTTGCACGCGGTATATTGTGGGGAAGATGAAGACGCAGATCAGAGTCCAATGCCCTAAGGCGACGGTTGAAAAACTAGCCAGTGTTCCACATAGAAAGTATGAGCTCCAGCGCCAACCGGTGTAGCTTACACGCTGCGTCAACTCTTGATATAGGAATACAGACTACAGTCTGTCATTGGGGGCAGATCGAGCTGCCTAGTCCGCGTGGTTGTTTCCTTTGATACCGCAGTGTCCTGGCACCCATTGAAAAATTATAGCATGACCTTTCAATATGGCACAGTGGTACACCTCGCAATTCTCTGCAACCAGTTGTTCATGCGACCCGCGGCGTAGAGCAGCTTGCAGGCCTTGAGGGGCTGCTTTGGAATTAAAACTGACCATTAATTTGGAGGTTCTTGGCCGATGAACTCAGCTGCAGCCCGAAGGGCAGCTAGTCCCGCACCAGTTGCGAAACTCGTCTTCACCTTCATCGAGATGGACCTCGCCGGGATCAACAAAGGCCCCGCGGATCTGGTTGAGCCATCTTCGTAGACATGGATGCGGTGAGTGTCGATAGAATGCAGATGTTCCAACGTGATCTGCTTGAGTGCAGCCAATGATACACCAGCTGTCTTCATAATTCCAGGAATAGAGTGGTGCACCTGAGCTTTATGTGGACTCCATAAAGGCGAGCATGGTCTTGAGGCTAGGGTGAATTGCGATGAAAGATAGGCGCGATGAGCGTCAGTGACTTTGAATGCAGTACGTGGCCTAATTACAGGAAGAGTTGCGAGATGATGACAGGGGACCCGTGTGAGATGCCGGATATGTACTCGCATGGTGCCAAGAGCAATGTATGTAGTAGTTGTATGTTCCCAGGTGACAACACCAGCTCCTACTGTAGAGGCACATTTAGGCAGTCCAAGGCATGTTCCCAGGCGACGACACCAGCTCCTACTGTAGAGGCACATTTAGGCAGTCCAAGGCAGATACAAAGAGTTGCGCTTGCACGCTTTGAAGAGGCCGGTCATTTGTCTTTCTAATGTTGCTCAATATTGGAAACCTGTACCATAGGTAGCCCAGGAATAGTGAAGCCCCGGAATAGTGAATAGTTGTAGCATCGAGCGCACTGATCCGCCCCAGGTCATTCCCCCGAGGAAGGAGAGGACGTGGACAATCGCCGTCAGTCTCTTTCTGATGTTCTGTAGGTGAGGGCTCCGCGAGATATTCCTGTCGATGACTACACCAAAGAAACGATGGCTTCTCTCGTAGGGGACAGCTTCGCCTTTGGCGAAGCTGTGGCGTAACGTGATTTTGGCGTAACGTGACATTGTTTTGCGTGTCAACGCAGCAAGTGAACACTTCTCAGTCGAAATATTTAGGCCCTGCAGAAGAAGGTAAGATATAGATGCCGCTTTCTGAAGTCTCGCACTAACTTTGGGACGGGTCACACTTGAAGCCCAAATACAGATATCGTCCGCGTAGATGGAGATATGAGCAGATTGCGGCAGTAAGTCAACCAGGCCGACGACAGTACGGTTGAAGAGAGTTAGGCTCAGCACCCAACCCACTGGGACTCCGCGCGAAGTTTGATGTGAAGGCGTTGGGCCGTCCTCAGTCTAGAGAAAGAGCGAACTCTCCGATAAATAGCTGCGTATCCAGCTGTAAAAGCAGCCTCCGATCTCAGCAGCTTCCAATGCGTCCAAAATGGTCTAATGTGTTGCGTTGCCGTAGGCGCCCTTGATATCCAAAAACAACGCCACAGTCAATCTTTTCAATTTTTTTTTTGTTGCTGGACGGAGGTTACCAGGTGAACCACATTGTCGATACAGGAGCGTCCGCGTAGAAACCCGGACATGAATTTTGGATATATTTGTATTGCTCCAGGTACCAAAGAAAACGCATGAAAACACATCGACTCATATTCACGTGCGCGCCGGTTTCCGAAAGACCCGTGACCTTGGCGTCTCCAGAAATTCTGTCAATGGCATAACTCAAACGGGCCGTTACTGTCTTTGAACGAATGGCGGCATCCGTCCAGTCCGGCGCCGCTTCCCAAGCCCGTTTCCCGAGAACTGTTGGCGATCAGTGTTTTGGAGCGTTGGAGCCTGCATCTAGCCGCACAGTCGCCGACAATTCGTCACTTTTATTGCTCCCCGTCAAGAGCGAGCGCCTGACCTCGTTTCGTTAAATGTGCTGCTGATGCTGCTATCAAGGTTCGGCGAGAGTTGCGCGTTCTGTCGAAAGGACTGCAGGCGACGGTGTGTGCATCTCGCGAGAGAGGAGGCATCGTGCGGAGACACCGTGGCGTTGAGGGAGTTACCTTCCCTGCGTAAGGGCTGATTTGTCTTCACACAGGAGGGGAAGCCGTTGCGCTAGGGCGTGCGCGCGCCCAGTGACAGCGCATCAAGACCTAGCTCGCGTTCGAACCGCATTGGCCGAAGGGTACCACGTTTAGCAGACTGCGAGGTCGTTCGAAACAGGGCTTGGTCCGCGAGGGGCGCAGCGGAATTTACGGAGCTTCTCCCAAGCGTACACCCCTAAAGAAAGCCAGGCGCCAGGCCGGGCGACGCTTGTACCAATTTTTACCGGTCGATTTCCGGCGAACCAACCACCTCGCAGATGAGACGGGTGCCCAAACCACTGGGCCACGGCTGCGGTCTGCCGATCTTCCGCACGACACGTTGGTTGCAAGGTTGCGCCACATCTGGTGTCCACTAAGACGAGGGGCTGTCGTCATGCGGCGGCTCCGTCGGTGCAACAAATCTTATCCCTCTTTCAACACCCGGCGTGAAGCAGCTCTGGAAGGCGTGAAACAAACCGTGCGACTCTGCCACCTTTGCCTTTGCGCGCGGCCGCGTCGTTCCCGCAAAGGGACTTCGGAAGGCTCGGGCGAACCTGTCCCCCCACTCACTACGCCGCGGCCTGGGCTGGTCAAAGCCATTAATCCAGCACTGAAGGCAGCAAAGGCGTTGATTTTGAAACCACTTCTTATAACGCCGATACTTGCTGCATCAGTTTTCAGGATCCCGTGAAGCAGTGAGGGTTTCTTTTGATTTGAGTGCTATATCAAGAACGGTACAAAATTTTTATTTGAGTTATTCTTTCCTCGCCCGTAAACATTGCATAAGGGGGGACAAGTCGGTCAGAGAGGACGATACGCAGTAAGCGCAGAAGAAAAAAAAAAGAAAAAAAAATAGGATAGAGAAAAATGCAGTGCTCCAAACTTAACACTACCTTAAAGTAGTGCAGAAAAATCTAAAAATTGTAATGAAATCGTCAAAGAAAACCCGCGCAAATAAAAGCCTTTGACATATATAGTTTCGGGAGTCATATACGGGAGTCTTCTCTGTACGCCTCCAACCCTCTTAAATCTCCCCTGTTAGCAGTGTTTGTTTGGGAACATATTTACATGTCTGGGAATTCGGTCGGGGTGCACGCTGGGCTCTTAACGTCGGTGAATGACTTTCCATTGCCAAAATGCTGGCTGAAAGTAGCGATGTTCCTCAGAGGAGCCCACAGACTCCCATCTTTTCTGAGTTAAGGAAGTTCAGAAAATTGAGACCAGGTAAAAATAATAGAGAGCAACAAGGAAACATAACTAGATCAGCTTGATTAGCTATTTTGAGAGCACTAAACTCGCTTTGCTACCAAAGACATTGCAAGCAAATGTCACGTAACAGGCGTGAAACACTAACTGCGTTGCCTGACTTTCTAAGTTATAGCTCAAAGTTTGGCAGCATTCGCGCGGTTCTTCGCAGCAGTACAGTGAAGCTTAGGGCAGTGAAATTGAGAGTACGTTATCATTTTGTCGAAAGAAAAGCGCCATTTTCAGCATGCCCCGACATGCCCCGACATAGTGCATGGAATGAAGGGGAAAAAAGCAGCACAAAGCGTACAGACATGCCCCACGTAGCCAATAGCAATAAACGAAGCTCGCCGTGCCAGTGGACTGCTGCGCGGTGAGGAACTTTGCACAACAATTAGCGGCGAAAGGTTGCCCACGCTTAACTAAGTATTGCAAGTATCAGTCGAGTAAAAGCTCATCACAATCTCATGGCTATCTTTATTTCCTGGTATTTTAAAACTAGTACGCGCTGTGCCTCACTACCTGATCGAAACGGTGCGTGCCTCTCGGCATCAGCAGGCAGGCTTTGCGAAGCTAAACCCGGCAACAACACGCACGTCCGGTTATGAACCCTTGCCCTGGAGGCAGTGTACTGCGACGTGTGCGACTCTGCCAACTTCTTGCGGAACATGCAAGAGCAAACAACCAAACGACGGCAGCGACAACCGAGGTGCAAATAAGTGGTCCGAGCGCTGCTGCTTCGGAAAAGCGATCACAGGTGGCGCAGGCAGGACTGCACTCACGGCGTGTAGCCGTATGGGGAGTCCTTAAGTACCCTCCTTCGCCCATACTTAATACATTTGTGCGCCACATGCCTGTGTGTACTGGTCGACTCTTTACACATACTATTCGCCGTTGTATGCCTTCGATACCACGTGTAGAGCTCGCTGTATTTTTTCATCATCCCCTCTTCACTCTCTTCCTTGACCTGTGAGTACCGGTTCGGTTTGTGTGGAGTAACATGTCAGAAATTCTTTCCATCACTCCTCACATTAAAAATGATCTCTTTTATTGCAGCCACTGGATCGGAGTACACCACCAAGTGACCAGCGTCACGGAGGGTGGTATTCGCTGCTCCGCAAGTGTGTTGGTATAGGAGACTACGGACAGCTCTATTTGAACCTTGTCGCCCGTCTCTCCAGCTAATCTGTATACTGATGGCAGGGCCAGAACATATGTGCACTTTACTTCCACCCATCCATTGCGTGCCCTTACGCAGAGTCCCTACCGTACGGTACCCATGCAGCACAGGTAATCGGCCCCATACTGGAAATGTATTGGCGAATGCCGGTCCTACAAAGGCTCCGACTGAAACCATCCATTTGCAATATTGGGCCGATTACATGTGCGGCTTAGGTAGTGCGCACGCTATTTTAGCCACGACACCCGATCAACACAGCTCACTTCCGTCGCTACGGCGTAACATCTTCCCTTCTGCCCACGTGTAGTGTTGTGTGGACTCGAAAAAGAAGGAGAATTTTGAGGAATTTTTTGCCTTCTTTTCCAGAGGAATGGAAAAGATACAGAAAGCGGACAAGATTGGTTGGTTGGTTGGTTGGTTGGTTGGTTTATGGGGTTTAACGTCCCAAAGCGTCTAAGGCTATGAGAGACGCCGTAGTGGAGGGCTCCGGAAATTTCGACCACCTGGGGTTCTTTAACGTGCACTGACATCGCACAGTACACGGGCCTCTAGAATTTCTCCTCCAAAGAAATTCAACGGCCGCGGCCGGGATCGAACCCGTGTCTTTCGGGTCAGCAGCCGAGCACCATAACCACTGAGCCACCGCGGCGGCATGATCTAGTGGCCCCATAAATGAGGCATTGCGCAATTATTCCAGTGAACATTCAAATGTGATGAACGACTGTGTCAAAAAAAAAAAAAAACTTGAAAAAGTGGGCTTGATTTAGCGTCATGTTTCAGTTCTAAAATAATTCATTGTTGAGTCATTTCACCATGCTTACCTTTAATTGGTAAGGAGCGACTAAACGACAAATATTGCGTGCTTCTGTACTACATGAGAATGCGGCTACATGTGGAGAAAATTTTAAAACTCGATTTTTTAATCAGGTGCCGCTTTTTCGCTATCGCTTATCAGTGCCTAAAAATTTGTTTCTCCAAGAAAAAAAAGTGTGTGTGTGTGGGGGGGGGGGGGGAGGGGGGCTTGTTGCCCCATTTGGTCATGACAACATTACCAATAAGTACTTTCTTCTGGGCGAGTTGGTTCATAATTTTCAAAGGTAAAAACTTGCGCAAACAGTAGAAGAAGAAGGAGACGGTACAACAGGACAGAGCGCAAACTTCCAACTGGTTTATTTAGGAAACTGTACCTACATATATAGACAGGTGAAATCATATCAGAGTGATCAAGCGTAAACACGTGTGCACACAACCAGCGAAGATCCACTACCAAGCAGGGCAAAACTAATAAAATCTCATCATGTTATCACTGAGGCCAAAAGATGCTAGCTGTAAGAAGGCTGAATGAAGTATGCAGGGTAATACCAGCAACGCAGACAGATACACACACATACACATGCACGACTGCGCGCGCGCAAACAACACATGCACATACACACACACACACACAAATAGACAAGCACACGTAACCTTGTAACAACACATATCTTTGGCAAAGCCAAGTCAGACCTAAAAACAAAGTAAAACAGGCAGTCACAAACTAAAACCGATAAAACAGCCAAAAGGCTAAACCTGAGTGAATAAAATCAATTTTCTAGGCAAAAGCCGCGTCACTCATAAAAAACCAACAACAACAAAAAATCAACAACAAAAACAAGACGTATAGATTTCTAAGCAAAAGCCGCGTCAGTTATAAAAATCAACAACAGACAAGAAGGTATGTAACAGCAAGTAGCCCAACAAATCACACATGTCCTAAAAAGGCTAGCTCCTTATCAAGGAGTGTTAAAGAGGTGGAACTAATACATTTTTCACCGTTTTTCGTTATTAAAAAGGCCTCAGTGATCTCTCTCTGCATTTTGGTTTTGCTACGTGCGAGAATTATAGTGCCCTCATACACAGGTTTGCATTTATGGCAGACAATATGGTCATACAGGTTGCCAGTTTTGTAACTTTCCACATTCCTCTTGTGTTCAATGATGCGGTCATTCACGCATCTACCCGTCTGTCCAATATATATGCACCCACAAGTGAGAGGCAGGCTGTACACAACATTGGTGGAACATTCGACGAACCTAGTGCCATGCTTCTTTTCACAACGCTGAGGTTTTTTGGCCAGAACGGTACATACGCTTGACAGCTTAGTAGGCGCGGAAAAAAGTACAGTCACATCATTCCTGTTTCCAATCTTCTTCAGGTTATGGGAAATTTTGTGCAAATAAGGGATGACTTGAATCTGCTGTCTTGGCCGAGACACTGTCGAGGCTTCCTTACTGTCATTCCTTCGTGCTTTATGTAGTATACCTGCTGTTACACTGTGTATTGCGTTGGCGGGATACCCTGCTTTTTCAAGACGATTGATCTGGATGGTGACGCTGCTTTTCAGGTTGTGTGAACAGCTCCTGGCAAGTGCTGCTTGAAGAAGACCAGCTATTATTCCACGTTTGACGAGCTTCGAGTGGGCGCTTTCATAGGGCAATAAGCTTTTCTTGCTGCGTGGATTGTATTTGTAACAAGGGCCGCATCCGGAATCGTTGAAGGTTATTAGCAAATCAAGGAACTGAATCTCCTGACGATGTGGTAATTCCCAGGTGAACTTGAGGCCTTTTGCTTCGGCGGTGAACAACCCTACAATTCTGGCGACAACGGCATCCATGTCGCAACCTTTTTTCCGACTGTACTTTTTTCCGCGCCTACTAAGCTGTCAAGCGTATGTACCGTTCTGGCCAAAAAACCTCAGCGATGTGAAAAGAAGCATGGCACTAGGTTCGTCGAATGTTCCACCAATGTTGTGTACAGCCTGCCTCTCACTTGTGGGTGCATATATATTGGACAGACGGGTAGATGCGTGAATGACCGCATCATTGAACACAAGAGGAATGTGGAAAGTTACAAAACTGGCAACCTGTATGACCATATTGTCTGCCATAAATGCAAACCTGTGTATGAGGGCACTATAATTCTCGCACGTAGCAAAACCAAAATGCAGAGAGAGATCACTGCGGCCTTTTTAATAACGAAAAACGGTGAAAAATGTATTAGTTCCACCTCTTTAACACTCCTTGATAAGGAGCTAGCCTTTTTAGGACATGTGTGATTTGTTGGGCTACTTGCTGTTACATACCTTCTTGTCTGTTGTTGATTTTTATAACTGACGCGGCTTTTGCTTAGAAATCTATACGTCTTGTTTTTGTTGTTGATTTTTTGTTGTTGTTGGTTTTTTATGAGTGACGCGGCTTTTGCCTAGAAAATTGATTTTATTCACTCAGGTTTAGCCTTTTGGCTGTTTTATCGGTTTTAGTTTGTGACTGCCTGTTTTACTTTGTTTTTAGGTCTGACTTGGCTTTGCCAAAGATATGTGTTGTTACAAGGTTACGTGTGCTTGTCTATTTGTGTGTGTGTGTGTGTATGTGCATGTGTTGTTTGCGCGCGCGCAGTCGTGCATGTGTATGTGTGTGTATCTGTCTGCGTTGCTGGTATTACCCTGCATACTTCATTCAGCCTTCTTACAGCTAGCATCTTTTGGCCTCAGTGATAACATGATGAGATTTTATTAGTTTTGCCCTGCTTGGTAGTGGATCTTCGCTGGTTGTGTGCACACGTGTTTACGCTTGATCACTCTGATATGATTTCACCTGTCTATATATGTAGGTACAGTTTCCTAAATAAACCAGTTGGAAGTTTGCGCTCTGTCCTGTTGTACCGTCTCCTTCTTCTTCTACTGTTTGCGCAAGTGTTTACCTTTGGAAACAACATTACCGCACTTTTTATTTCTCATTTCTTAAAAAAAGAAGAAAGAAAACATATCTGCTAAGCGTCAAGCGTGGTGATCATAGATGAACAAAGTGCGATTAGATTAGAATACCCTCCTGCATTGCAAGTTCAGACTCCATTTGAAAGTTCTTTACATTCTTCTACGATTTTTTCCACTGCCCGCCTCATCACCCTGTCATATTCAAACGCCTATAGGGTCGGCCGCTTGGCAAGTGCGATTGGCGGCAGCTAAATTCGAGCCCTCGAAGCTCGAAGGCTTCAAGTCGCTATCGGCTCTCGGTAGCAAAGCGGTCCCACAGATGCATATAGTTTGTGGCAGCGTCTCAACAAGCTTCTTCGGCACTCTGATGCAATCGCTCAAAAGAGGTCTCTGAAAAGCACACTGATCGGCTTGTCTGTAAGCTTCCCTCTTTTCCTTGGTGCAGTTAGGTTTCAACAGCATACTCTGTGGACCTCCCAACTTTAGTAGACTGGCTTCTGGAGTGACTGTAATCAGACGGGATCCTTGGAACACCGTCGTGTAGAGACTGAACAGATGGCCCTCCTGCGGCCACTTCTCGCATCGTTCAGTGTTGCTCCGCAGGCGCTTTTCTTTGGCTCACCAAGGCTGTGAGTGCCTTCCAAGGCATTCACCGTCGGTACCACCCACCAGCAAGTGGCAGTCTTTGGGAAGCCGAAGCACCGTACAGTAGAGCACTTATGTGAACAAGAATTCATGAAAAAGTGTTCTCGGTGTCAAACTTCGGGCGTATCTGGATATAAATTACCTACATATGTTTGTTGTGAGTATCTTCGCAATTTTTCTAATATTTCTTGGAAAACTTTTTCTCTTCGTGTTCTTTTTTTTCAGCATTCAGAATTTCCGGAAATTTCACCTCTCTACCTACGCGGGATTAATTCATACCGCCCTCATTGAAACTTCCCGGGAGCTTTCCGTCCGGTACATCACTCTTCGTCCTGTCGACTGGACCTAGAAGATTCTCGCAAAGTTCCACAAACTGCACAATGTTTTCGCATGCGGTTACTGTGTGGGCGTTACCGCCACTGGCCAGTACTGGCGGCGTATCACGATACGCTTGCGCAGTTGGTGTCTGGAATTGTACACGTCTGAGCAGTTTTGATGGGGCAAGTGGCAGACCATGGTTGTTTTAATAAAGGTTATTTCTTCCTCCCTCTTTTGAGGCATGGAATCTGATATCTACGGGTTCCGAAAATTTCATCCGAGGGAAGTTCAACCAAATAGGCAATGTGTTGTGTTTTATGGCACATAGGCGCGGCAAGCTACAGTAAGTATCCGTAGCATACAAGCGAATGCGCTGAGCTGGGAACGGAAAGATGATTTTTACTTCTTTCACACATAGTAGTATCGCACTGAGACGTATCGGCATCAAGTTGTTTATTTCTAGGGTTCTTGATATATCTGAAGTTGCGGTTCCGCAGGAACCTTTGCCTTCGATACTTGCACTGGACGGGCAACGTGACAAAGGCCGTCAACACGTCACGCCCACTCACCGGAAGAAGAGAGATTTGAACCAACCGGAAGTTCTTTTCGAACAGTTCATTGTTCCTACTGCTTTTGTCCGCAATGACAGGAAACTATACGAGGAAGTCGTTTTTTTTTCAACATCTACATACAGGGATCTACGGCAAAAAAAAAAAACAAAATTGACGCAGAGGAATTTTTTTTTTAATGTTCGCGCGAAATAGGTGCACGGCTTTATTTGTTCAGGAAGTGTTCTTGATCGTCTTTTTGCTTCCTGGCAGATGTACAGCTGCCGGCTTGAAACGGCGTCGATGCACGTAGGTATAGTCATGGAAAAAAGTTTGCGGGATGCGGATTCGCGGAAAAAAATTTATTGCGGAGAGGTCAAATGCAGCAGATCACGGGAATGCATAGGAACGTGAGGAGACATGCGTGCTCCATCTGCTACAAAAATACAATCTGCCTATATACTGAGGCAGCGCAGGAATAAATTTTTTTCCCTCAAATCCGCATCCCGCAAACATTTGTCCATGACTGTACGTGCTTAAAAAAGTTGACGCTGATGGGTGAACGAGAGCGAATGCCTTGTCAGCCAGCCTCAGCGCCTGTACCCGTGTGGAGCATGCTCCGTGGTGCAAAACCAATAAGTGTACTCGTCTATACAACCGAGCAACAACTATCAAACAGTGTTCAGTTTGCGCGTGTAAAGAAAAGATTTTCGTTGCGCTGTGAACGCAAGGGGCAGCTCAACTGAAAAACGACGGAAGAAGCAACAAAGAGCTGCTCCCAGGCTTTTCACCCTCTCCCAGGGGGAAAAAGTGGCAGCGATAAGTGACCAGAAAAAGCGGTTTATGGTTTATGATGGTTTAAATTCTCAAAGCAACTCAGGCTATGAGGGACGCCGTAGTGAAGGGCTCCAGAAATTTCGGCCAACATCGCACAGTACACACATCGCCTCTAGAATTTCGCCTCCATCGAAATTCGACCGCTGCGGCCGGGATAGAATCCGCGTCTTTCGGGTTAGCAGCCGAGTGCCATAACTACTGAGCCACCGCGGAGGCCCAGAGAAAAGCATTTGATTCAGTTTAAGCATGAGCAGTCAAGCACACACTGCACTACGCGCAAACAGAGCACAGAAGGCGCTTATGTAAATTCCATAAGAAATAGCTACAGGGGCTGCGCAGCGGACGGTAGGGGCTACACAGAGTTTTTCTGTGCTGTCCTTTGGTGTATGTTTACAAGATGAATTCAGCGGATTTAAGAGTTCCAGCTCGAAGAGTTACTCGAGAACGCCTTAGTAACCACCAAACTGTTGGTGACATTGCCCTGCTGAGTAAATGCTAAGTTAAGTGCAGCGCATGATTTATGGCCTAAAAACGCTAAGCACGAGGGTGTCACCCCCCCCCCCCCTTCCACTTTCAATTATGAATTAAACTAAAATGGCGTTTAACAGTCTGTAAAGATAAGATAGCTGCAGTTTACGATAGACGTAGTGAGGTACTGGAAGTTTGCAAGAGTATAGCTGTATTTAGGCGACGTTGTGACCTCTAGATGATCCGGACCGTGAGAGAGAAGCAACCAGTGGAATAAGAATGGGTTGGGGTGTATTCGTCAGGTACTCTCAAGCTGTGAAGAGCAGCTTAGCAATATCTATTAAGAAAGTTGTACCATGCCAGCACTCGTCCGTACGACCGGGGCTGGGGAGCTAGCGAAAATGCATGCAGTTGCGAGGATGCATATCGCGCAAATACTCCTTCGCTTTCATAGATTAATGGATCCTGGGGAGTTCTCACACCACTACTGGCGCAGTGGTGCAGAGGTTAAGCGATGCGCCACTGCCGGGCAGGTGGGGCTTGTGAGGTTGCTCTTGCCGAGCTCCCGTAAGGCTCATTTTTGCCCCGATAGTTCTAGCTGCGTAATGCAGCTATGCAGCTGGTACAGGAAAGGAATAGTTGGAGATCAGTGGAAGAGGCCTGTGAACTCCAGGAATCTGTACAGATACCATCAGCAGCAAATGAAACGTGAACACGATAAGTGGAAAGCGAGCACAAGAATTTCAAAAGTATTTGCTGCTGCAGAAGAAATACATGAGGCGTCCATCTTCTACGCAGCGGTCGTCGCACCATCGAAGTGAAAATGAAGTGCGCTATAGCATTCGGCATCCCTCAAATAAAATGCTCTCGCCTTTCTATTCCCCTCTGTGTTGTCTTGTTCGCGTTTCATTTCACGCTAACAGCACCTTCAATGTACGAAAGAGGAGACATAATTCACATTGAACCATTGATTATACTTCTAAGTACGCATGAAAAGTGCACTTCTTTTTGTTTATAAATAGTTTCCCTCTAGGCGAATAATGCCCATGATATGTTTTCAGCTTCAAGAGCACAAGTACAGCAGGATTCGTTGTTTTGTGCAAACTGTGTGTTCCGTTTCAAAATGGGGCTACTTATACTTAACCGCGCTAATGATGATGACATAATTTGTGTGCAATACTTGATTACAATCGCTGCATACTTTGTACAATACCTGACAAAGCGGAAAATGAACCAAATATCTATTAAACATCAAAACGAGGCGAAAGCAAGCGTTTAAAAGGAAAATCTGAGACATACAAGGAAACATCGCGATAATTTAGCATTGACACCTGTACTCAAATCACCTTTCGCAAACACTGCGAATGAAACTAAGAAATTCTAGTTCAATCCCTCTTCAAGCACTTCCTCTGCAGTAAATGAGTACTTATCGAGGTGATTTCCTCATCCCTATGTGATGTAACCTCAGGCGTACCACAGGGAAGCGTACTTGGACCCTTACTTTTTCTAATCTACATTAACGATCTTCCCTCTAACATTTCATCCCGCTTACGCCTTTTTGCAGATGACTGTGTTGTTTACCGTAAGGTCACTTCTGAGACTGACCACCTGACCCTTCAAAATGATCTTGACACTATTGTTGATTGGTGTAAAAACTGGCACATGATTCTTAACCCTAATAAATGTAAATCAATGACTTTTAGCCGCAAGCATGTTATTTCTAACTTCATATACTCTATAAATAATACCTTCCTATCAAGGGTTACGTCGTACAAATACCTTGGAATTCAGTTCACACCAAATCTTTCATGGTCTTCTCATATTTCTGCAGTCTGCAACAAGGCATCGAGGGCATTAGGTACGCCGGAACCTTCGGAACTCGCCTAGCTCCGTTCGAAAACTTGCATATTTTACATTTGTTCGCCCACAGCTGGAATTCATCCCACCTATATGGTCTCCCCATCAAAAATATCTCATAGATATGCTCGAGTCCATTCAAAGCAGAGCTGCCCGGTACATTTTTAGCAATTATAGTCCCCTCGCAAGTGTATCCCAGCTTAAAAACCTTAATGACATACAGATGCTTGAAATTCGTCGCTCCATTTCACTTCTGTGTTTGTTCCATAAATATGTTCACACCCGTCCTTCGTGGTTACCTCTGGAGTCACCTTTCCGCTCTTCACAACGCTTACACAATCAACTCAGCTTCAACCGGATATATGGGAAGACCCTGTCATTTAATTCCTCTGCATTACCTAGAGCAATAAAACTCTGGAATGATCTTCCTGACAACATAATCTCCTTCATTGATCCTGGTGAGTTTAAAAAACATCTATGTATACATTTATTGCCCTAGTGATGTTCGAAATGTACGACAGTTTCATTTGTTCTTAACGTTGTTTTCCCATTTACCACTTCTTATGTTGCCCCTGGTTGCTTTTTTCTCATGTTCGTGTTTCGCTTTTTTTTCTTTCTATTTTCGTGTCTGATGTTATTTTAACTCCGTTTTGTATAAATTTCGTGTTCCTTTCATGTATTTGACTTGTACCCTGTTGTTGTACCGCTATTATGGTTTTTTTCCTGTGAGGTACTAAGAAATAAATAAATAAATAAAATTTAATGTAGTGTTTAGTGACTGGTTCCTTGCGACTCGTAGCAGAGGCAGTGCATGCAAGTATTCCGCGTTTTCCCATGAGCGACCTCATGCGCCGCTTTATGATCATGCGATACGGCAAGCTCTCGTGCTGCGTACGTGCCCGATGCGCTGCCATTCTGAGACGGCAGATAAGCGAGTCCATGTTGTGGTCAGCGTCTCTGGTCCCCCTACGCCTTTGAGACGCAACAGCCTAGTTTTTCTGCGGGGCGGGACACGTACTGACTGCGATGGTGCGGCTTTTATGGACGTTTCTTGAAGTGGTCCCGTTAAACGCGTCCCACTTAGATAACGCGCCTATAAGCACGCACAGCCCGTCTTACAGAGCGGATGAGGTTACGTACAACCACTCTGCCGTCTTACTGCCAATTCATATCCGGCATTCCGGGATACGAGGCTGCAGTTCGCCCGCGTACTACCACGAGAGCACGACCTCATGCATCGCCGTAGCTGTAACGCGCAAACAAAAAAACGTAATAAATGTGATAAAAGGCAATCCTGGGCATATAGCTTTGTCGCTGTATGGTCCATGGCTACTTTTGAAGGCTCTTTAGGCGTAACTACTGGCTGTAGGTTGTGGGAATGACGCTCATCAATCCCAGGTATTTGAAGCGGGCACACGAGGAGCGCAATTAATGAACGGTGGTTGATCGCTTTCTCCCCTGTCGTATTGTGTTCAGACGCTACACATAAACACATTCAACCTTGCAGAAGCTTGGCAACGCGAAAAAAACGGGACGCCGGAGCGCCGGGGAGGTAGCGCCAATTCAGGGCGATGCGGCGGCGCTGCTGTCGAAAGTGAGATGCCACCGCGAGCCGGTTCACCTTTGCGCCGGCGGGGTGGCGCTCTCTTGCTTCGCGATGTCTTGCAGCGCCTAATATATGTGTCCTAAGGGACTGCCTCAGTGAATTTAGTATATGCGAACGACCTATCCTGAAGTCCGCTTATTACATTGTTTACTGTTAGCTTAGCGCGCAGGTCCGCACGTTCGAAACAACGCACCACAGTGAACGTCGAAAGCTCGCGCACAGTGGGTAGTTATTTGAATAGTAATTTTACCGTTCCTTACTTTCAAACTACCGTATGCAGCTCTTTCTGCAACTCTTGTTTGATCTATTCGCGCCCTTTATCGAACGCCAGTTGCGCGATAGGTGCAGCGAATTGTGTGAAAACCGCCGCAGTGATCGTTGAAGCCGACGCTCACCGATTAAATAAGAAGGGAAATGATTTCCCTTCGGCACTGCTTGTTTCGGCGCATTCAAGCATTTAACGAGAGTCTAGTGCTATGAAGCGTCAAAGTGAGCTTAAGAAAAACCAAAACGCAGTTTATTTTCCAGCATTACATATTCGCAGACAGCTTGGTACGGCTAACTGCGGTTTTCGCTTGGAATAAAGCAAAAAAAAATATTATTTGAGTAAATTAATGAGCGCATATATACGCAGTAGGTCACAAATTTCATGGGCCCTATCGTTTCGGGAATTTTAATTATGCCCAATGGAACAATGCAGCGCGTTCAGTGAATTCGAAACTTAATTATTGAACCAGTTAATAATGCAGTTCTGATCAATGCAGAAGGGCAACAGAAAGGAAAGAGCAGGCCAGCTTTCAAACTGAATGGGTTTTGCGCATGCGCCATGGTTATGAATACGTACGAGGGTGGGCATATGGGAACATTGCTGTAGTGTGGGCTATAGGGAGCCTCTATAGATTGTATACTATCGGCAGCAAAATTACAGTAGCACTGCATCAGAGCGACTCGCTTGGCATTACATTACTGTATAGTGGATGGAACATCCAACAATTCCTTATCTTTGTCTGCGAATTTCTTACCGTCATTCATTTTAGACGATTGGCTGACTGCCCCGAAATAAATATTTATCAGTACACCAGCATTCCCAAAACTTTCGCTAAAGGTATGGTGGAAGCAGAGCAGATTTAGGCAAAGGGGAGGAGGGGGAGGGGGGCTGTATTTTTTTTTGAGAAAATAAAAAAGAAACTGCACTGGCCCTCATTTCCTTTAATCGAGAAAGTAAATGTACTGGGCAAATAAATACCTTCCACACCAAGCTATTCGACTCTTTGTGCAAGTATTACCCGTAAAATTTCCCCTTGGTATGGTTGGTTTGGTTTCATGGGGCTTAACGTCTCAAATCGACTCAGATTATGAGGGCCGCCGTAGTGAAGGGCTCTAAATAATTTCGACCTCCTTGGGTTCTTTAACGTGCACTGGCATCGCACAGTACACGGGCCTCCATCGCGGCCGCCGCGGCCAGGATCGAACCCGCGTCTTTCGGGTCAGCAGCCGAACACGATATAATCACTGAGGAAAGACCAAAGACGGACAGAACGACGCAGACAAGCGAATGTCTGTGTCGTTCTGCCAGTCTTCCCTTCGCCTTATTTTTCATCATGAAATCGAGGAAACTGAGAGTCCTTTATATCAAATGCCGCAAATTCGTGTTTCATGTTTTCTGGCTGAAATTACTATGATATCCTCTGCCTGCATGTAATATGTAATAATTGGACCGAAGTGAAACGCTAACACACACACATGTCGGATTTTTATACTGCGCAGCGATGTATTGCTTTCATTGGAACCAGTTTGCAAACATATACTTCACTTGCTCCATTATGCAGGAGCAAAAGCCCCACTGGCTGTATACTACAGCTGAAAAGACAGGGCAAAATATAGTGCTTCGTTCGTAGGCGTTGTTTGCGTGTTTCATTCCGGATATTCCGGCATGACAGTGCGCGAGTCTACTGTTGTGTTTTTTTAGTCGCGTAATTTCATCTTCGTGTTCTTCTCTTGCGACGAGAATCCGCCAAACTCTGGCAGCGAGAAAAGCAAAACAGTGTCGAGGCTGACTCAGCTAATTATTTTCAAGATCGGCACAACTACGCGCGCTGAAAGTTTACGCATCCGGCCGGCGGTCAGGTACAGCCTGTACCTGACCGCCGGCCGGATACCTGTACCGGATACCGGATACCTGTACGGTCATCGTACAGGTATCTCACTGCAGATGCGCGCGCCATCCATCGGCGCTATGAAAAGGTGAGATGCCACCAAGCACGGCGCAGCCCTGCCGATGCGCACACCTTCCCCTCCAAACACCATACCACTGTACTGCCTCATTTGTGTTTTTTGTCATGGGCACCTAGTGCTTAAACAGCTCTCTGATTTATTTCTAGCCCCGACTGAGCTTGTATCCTTCGGCTCAGAACGGCATTCCCAAACGCAAGCCCTGACATCATCATTCCTTTCCCTTTCCAAATACCTCTCGGCACTCTGCTGTCTCTGCACTTCAAAGAACTAGTTGCGCCCCCGCCCGGCTGCGGTGCAACACGTAGGCTGGCTCCCTATCTGACTCCGAATCATAGCGTCATCTGCCGAGCGTGGCTTCAACCGGTGTGGCGCTGGGAAGCTGACGGTGACGGTCAGGTGGCGGCACCCGTTTGGCTGCGTTGTACCGAGAATTGCGCTTTTCGATGAGGACGCGATAGCAAAGCGCTAAGCGACAGCTCTGGGAAGCAGCGCATTCAGGAATGCGGCATAGAGGGTTTTCTAGCCACGCCAGATGCTTAGCTTAACAAGTTATATTATTGCGCAATACCGCTAGTCGTCCCAAAGGCGGCGCGTCAAGGAGAAGTTACGAAATTGCACAGAATAGACATACTGGCTCGAAAACGAACACCCAGAGATGGCGAAAAGCTGCACCCTACGGTGCAGCAGTACGCTGCGGCGTGCTTCGAGGCACACTGTAATTCAATGCTCCGGATTAATAAGGACATGTCAATAGGAGCCCACCCTTAGTCGTGTAACTGAAACCTGTTTTAGTTGTAGGATTGGCTTGGCGCCGCCGCGGCCGGAATCGAACCCACGACGTTGGGATATCAACAGCCGAACGCAAACCCGTGAGCCACCGCGGCGGGTGAAAAGGCGAAACGAGCATGGACAGGGCGTGTAATGCAAAGGAAATATAACCGATGGTCGTTAAGGGCGACGGAGTGGATTACGAGAAAAGGCAAAATGTAGCAGAGGCGTGGCAGAAAATAACGTGGGCGGATGAGATGAGGAAGTTTGCGGGGATAAGGTGGCCGCAGCCAGCACAGAACAGGTTTAATTGGAAGGATGCAGGAGATGCGTTTGTCCTGCAGTGGGCGTAGTTAGGCTGATGATGATGAGGATAATGATAGAGATGTCCAGCGGTATACGGCTTTTGGGCTGCCTGGACACGTGCAGTAATTCGGCACTGTGGCGGATGGTGGAACTGGAAGACATTCAACACATCTCCGCGCACCGCATTAGAAACTATTACATATGAGCTAAGCCAACAGACAAGATAGAAACACACAGGCAGAGTGCTACATATTTTGCATCTTATGCTGTTAACCGGGCACAGCCGAACCATCTCTCGTACGCCCATAGCATTTAGAGGGGAAAAAATAGCTGGCGATTTAGCATTGCTAAGCACGAAATATTGTGCGAAAGCACGAATGTTTGCGGGTGAACACCACTGCCGCGTACCTCAAAGCGCGATTGAGGTGTCCACCGACTCAGGGAGCTAGTTATGCACCTTTCCTTTCCTCATAATCAACGGAGTCTAAATCTTTCGATGGTTTTGAGAAAAGGAAAGGCGCGTAACTGCTTCGATTTGTAGGTGGACGCCACCGCTTACTCACAGCGCGATTGAGGTGTCCACTGACCTATAGTGAGCCATTTACACTTGCTGCTCAGAGGCTTGAGAGAGACGCACACCGCTGAAACCCGGAGAGTGCGGCTAGAAGTGCTCTCACACTAAAAAGCGTCTCCACTCACTCACGGCACGGCTTCACCTATCATCGTCATCGGGCCGTGTGATGCTCAATCACGGGATCAGGTGGAGTTGCGTCAGAAAAAAAAAATTCCCTAACATCAACCTAGGCTTTGTAGGGCAACGGTATATCAAAACAAAGAGACACAAGTCGCGCGGAAAACACCACAAGTGGCAATTGAGGTTAGATATTCCAACATCATTCTAGCTGGCATCTCTGACGTGAAGATGCTCATCACGCAATGACCGAGTGAGAAATTGGTCATTTGGCGGCTGGATACGTCCTTCCCACTTTTGCAGAGCAAGTGAAATATAATGCATAGCATTCAATGGCCTAGCCAGAAATTTTCTTCGTGGGGGGGGGGGGGGGGGGGCTCATGTTGCAGCGCGGCCTCCTCATAGAATTTGTGGAGGGATCAAATGCAAAAATAATAACTGCATTGCCATTGGCAATGTCATTGTGTATTAGATAACGCTACGCACTGTCTACACAAGTGAGATATGTGTATTTTTTTAAAAATAAAGAACGCATTCGTATGTCCTAAAATCGTTGCATACATAACTGATGCCAATGCTTCCATGTTTTTGCGTATTTAATAAGTAAAGAAATTATCACACGAAGTCTAGAACTATATCAGTCCGAAACTAGCAAAGCAGTGCATGCCGCTGATATGAAAAACTTAAAGGCCATGAAACTAGCAAGTAGAGGACAAATATTTTAGTGAATCTTTTTCGTTCAAGAACCTTTACATTTTTGCACGTATGCAACGGCCAGGAAAAAATCTCAACGACGCTGTCCTTCGTTCGAGTGTACTGCGCAGCAGCAGGTGCCACCGGTCATGTATTACGAGTAATTGCACCGAAGACAGACAGACAGACAGACAGACAGACAGACAGACAGACAGACAGACAGACAGACAGACAGACAGACAGACAGACAGACAGACAGACGGACGGACGGACGGACGGACGGACGGACGGACGGACGGACGGACGGACAGACAGACAGACAGACAGACAGACAGACAGACAGACAGACAGACAGACAGACAGACAGACAGACAGACAGACAGACAGACAGACAGACAGACAGACAGACAGACAGACAGACAGACAGACAGACAGACAGACAGACAGACAGACAGACGGACGGACGGACGGACGGACGGACGGACGGACGGACGGACCGACAGACAGACAGACAGACAGACAGACAGACAGACAGACAGACAGACAGACAGACAGACAGACAGACAGACAGACAGACAGACAGACAGACGGACGGACGGACGGACGGACGGACGGACAGACGGACGGACGGAGACGGACGGACGGAAAAGCAAGCGGGCGGGCGGGCGGGCGGGCGGGCAGAGCAGGGAAGGGCAGGCGAGGACGGACGGATGAAGACGGACAGACGGACGAAGCGGAAATTAGTGAAGGATTGTGTCAACGAAATATCCAGTCACGTCCCAAACATTCAGAGTGCTCCCAAATACCAAGCACTTTCACATGCAGAATGAACAGATGTTTGTTTTAAATACTCGCAGGTGAAACGAATATTTACAGTTCCACTGCATTTATGAACATACTGCAGTATTTGACTGCTTAAGCTGCGCGACATAAGCTGTCCTTAGCTTGTTTTCTTCTTTCGTTCTGACCATGCATTCTTGCATTGGCGTTGGCCGGGTGCCGAAGCAACACAGTATATTTGCCCACAAAGAGAAATTAGCAAGATGGACCTCGGATTTGAGAACCAAACGACGCCAGCATGGGCGGAGAATCGTTGTGCTGCTCGTGCGCTCTTCCCGCTGGCAGACTATGGCGATGTGTGCCACACGGGTTATGGCATCCAGCATCGGTTGCTTTGGGCCGGAGTAAAAACCCACAGCGCGACACTGCGAACGAACCAGACGGTATCCGCGGGGCGCCGCGCCGCAAGAGGTCGCCTGCGCCCCTCCTTGACCCCAGCTCGGCGTCGGGGTCAAGGAAGTACACGGCTGGAGCTATAGCACCCGTACAAGCGTTGAGAAAACAAGATGAGAGCAACTGTACATAGGCGAAATGTGAAGGAACGCGAGCGTTATCGATAAACGTAAGACAACCTCACTGGGCAGGATTTCGGGTTCAACACTCAAGCGCGCGCGAGACGTTTGTTGTTTCAAAAGCAATGAGGCAGCAAGGAAGAATTATATGTGGGAGATATTCGAGTGACAGTCTAAATAGTGCAAAGAGACACAACTTTCAACATTAAAAAAAAAAAGCAGCTGCACTATAAAACTAACCGGTAGTCTTACACTTGCGGTGATGCGAATTCCAGCGACAGCTGAGGTGACGCGAAATGCTGACGCTGGTCGGAGTGGAATTCAGTAACTTTTGTCAGCGCTGAAGGGTGTCTGTTGCGTTTAAGCACCAGAGTGATTCGACCAGTCATGGGGTGCGGAGTGAGCATTTTAACGCAGTATTTTGAAAATACTTTTACCCAGGTGAAAGAGAGGAGTCGGGAATTTGGAGAACGCTTTTTGATGCATTCATGTATGTGATTGGATATGCCTATAGAAGCATGTAAGTACATGGAAGCGTGTGGAAGGCATTCATTGTTCTATTATAGAGAAACGCCGCCGCAGTGGCTCAGTGGTTATGGTGCTCGGCTGCTGACCCAAAAGACGCGGGTTCGATCCCGGCCGCAGCGGCTAGAATTTCTTTGGAGGAGAAATTCTAGAGGTCCGTGTACTGTGCGATGTCAGTGCACGTTAAAGAACCCCAGGTGGTCGAAATTTCTGGAGCCCTTTACTACGGCGTCTCTCATAGCCTGAGTCGCTTTGGGACGTTAAACCCCATAAACCAAACCATATTGAGTAACTTTTTTGCTCAGCCCACATCGTGGCCGTGTTTAATCCGTATCGCTGCTGGAACGCCCAAGTATACTTCACCATGCAATTTTTTTTTTTTTTTTGAAATTGGGACAGGCCCTTTATGTACGGGCCCGAGCCCGGCCAGGGCTAGGAACTTCAAGCCCGGGCCCAGTCCAGGACGGGTGAAACGACGCATTTTCCGCCCCAACCCGTGCAGTGCTCTAGTCGAAACATCGGCAGCAACGCCGCTCGTCACGGAGATATAGTGCGAAAGGCTGGCAAGACGACCAAGAACGACTGCACATGTCACCCTAGGGAAATTTCCATTCGTTCCAATGCTACGCAACTAAATGAGGGCTCTGATGTCTCTTTTTGACGCTGGATTGCTCCCGAGTTGTCGATTATGTAAATGCCCGATTAACCGCCCTATACACTCATTAGTGAATTCCATGACAGATACCAGTTCCGTCTCCCTATAGGTGCATTCTTATCATTCAATAGGAGGGTTCAAAGTGCAGGCGTTTTCTTGAAAATTTCTGTTCGAAAGCTGGGAACAAATTCTCGGGGAGCAGCCCTCGAACGAATTTCTGCAATGTTGAAAGTAAAAATGGGAGCAACCTTTGGTCAGAGCGGAGATTTTGTAAGCAGGCTCCTTCACTTCTGGCCACGGGACGCTCCAACTTGCCCGCCACTTCGAACGCCAACGCAGCCATCTTTTCCCTCCATAATCCGTGAGCGGGAAAGCCCAACGGAAAAATTATGCGCAACCTCTGTTGCTCGAAAGTCACGGATGCGAAAGACTGCGTGGCGGCTCACGGAGGACCTGCGTGGAAGCAAGAGAGTGCGCTACGCAGCCCAACGAAGGGGAAACGGGGCCATGACACAAAGCGGGGCAATAGCGGCAACAAGGCACGCGATTGGGGGTTGAGGGGGGGCGGGGGGGGGGGGGGGGGGCGGGGGGGTCTTTTTCGCTGGGTCGCAACACACAAGGGCTCTAAGGAGAGGCTCAAATTCCACGGAGCATAAGAATATAGTATCAAGCGCTCGAGCGTGCATATCTGTATTTCAACCGTTTCTGCGAACCTTTTCCGCATTTTCTTTTTCGAGCGTTTGGCTTGGCAGGGTTACGCGACGTCAATCCACGTTGTGACGATGCTGACATTTCTGTGCATTTCCCAAAAAGCGAATTATAATTTCGACTAAGGTAATCTGTACACACGTATGCCGTATGTTCAAGTTTGAACGTGCCTTCATGTTTTCCGTGACCGCAATGCAGGCCGGAAACACGGCAGTCAACAGCGCCCAAATGTAAGCAGTGGGCTTGACGAGGAAGGAAGTGGTTCGAAATACTTACTCGGTGGTTGCAAAAACCGAAAGTAACGCGAATAAGTGCAGTCCTTTGTTCGACCTTGGAGCTCGCGGCAACGCCCCCCGGACTGGCTCGGATTCGAAGAACCACTTCCTGCGTTGGCGCTAAAGCTAGAAACTGATGGCAACACATGCCTAAACAGCACAGACGCGTTCGTTTACCCGTCCTACCAACCGGGTCAAAAGTAAGCTTAGCTGAGTCCTGTTTTGAGCGTCAAAAAGCCCTTGGTTAAAGTGCGGCAGCTTTCATTGCACACGCCGTCGAGGTCACGAACACTCGGACATTGCCGTTCGGAGATTGGAAGATTAAAGCAGAAGCTGGGGCGATGTTAGCGACTCCCTTAAAACCGCACGAACCCTCCCCCCCCCCCCCCCCCCCCCCCCCCACACCCGAAAATAAAAAAATAAACGGAGGGTGAAGAAAAGAGAGGGTAGGAGCCTGCAACCCTGGAAAAATGAAAATTTAGGTGACAAACACGAGTGAAACTGAATAGAAATGCACGTCCCGCAGTGAAACGAACGTTGCGCTTCAGGATTCAGCACCCACCGCTTTAGGCACCTTACTTCTCGAGAGAAAAGAAAATAAATATTTCCATGAAGCTGAGAGCGCTGAAGTCTGGCTTGTCTAGTCTAAAGGTTTTACTGGCCAAAGCAACGCAATGGGCTATGAAGCACGTCGCGTAGTCGAGGCATCCGGATCGATTTTCGATCATCCGGTATTGCATCGACGCATTAAGAATCGCCAGGTCTCCAGTTCCTTTTACCGCATTGCAACGGAGCCTCAACGCACAACAGGGCAGGCACCGTGTGTCGAGGTTCACTCGTTTCAAGACGTGTTCGCAAAGTGTTATTTCAAAGCGAAACTTCAACCGCCCTAAGGCTACTACGGAGGCCTAACACTGCTATTCAGTGACGCCTTGTGTGTCGCGTGACTGTGAGGCATGAATGGCAATGCCGACCGAGGGACTGGCATGAACACTGCGTATATCACAAGAGAAAAAGAAACAGGGCAATTAATTAAAGGCTGGAAAACAGGAAGCCGGCATGCATGGAGGCAGCAGGAAACTCGAAACACGTGGACTCTGAGAAGTGCCGGCTATACCCCAACACCTGCGCGTCAACAAGTCGCGGTCATTCCAGGAAGCGCAATAGACAAGTACGCCGACAGGGCAAGTACGAGACGAATAATAGAAGACGTCGAATACAGTTTATTGACCACTCTTAGAGCTCGACGATAGTGCCGTGCATGATAACTGCTTTGCTGCGGCTACTTGGTTTTAAACTGTTTCTATCATAATCGCGGACGGGTTTTGCATCTCAGCTTGACGTCACGAGCTCCTGCATTCTTACGAGCTCTGGCGTGGTCCTGCTCTTCGAAACAATGGGCGATGGCCGCCCGATGTACTTCAAAAAATCCCTGATAACGGAACTGCGCGCCAGCGCGGCGACGGTCGCAGACAAGCCAGGAGACAAGCAAGCGGGTTTCCAGATCCGCGTTTACTTTGCCAAACAAATTCCACAACTGTCCAGTGGAGAACAATGGCCAAGGTTATGGTATTTAGACCTGGAGGTAATCACTCTACCTTGCAGTTTGAGGAACTAATGAAATAGATAAATAAAATTAGGAGGACTCATAAGCTTCGCCTTAAGAATAGACACGATATCGCCTTTTGATTCTTTTTTTATTTTTTGTTCCTTTTCTTTCTCATTTCTCACCGATTAACAATCCACAATGGCATTACCGATTACATTCATCGATTACTATCACAATTACCGATTACTAATAACTAATCAAAATTATCGATTACCAAACACCAATCACTGTCTAGGTTACACTGAACGACATACTACGCCACTACATACTCATACACATGCACACCATTTGTTTCAATACTGGTTATGGTGCTTGGCTGCTGACCCGAAAGACGCGGGTTCGACCCCGGCCACGGCAGCTAATTTCGATGGAGGCGAAATTCTAGAGGCCCGTGTACTGTGCGATGTGAGCGCAAGGTAGGGAACCCCAGGTGGTCGAAATTTCCGGAGCCCTTCACTACGGCGTCCCTCATAGCCTGAGTCGCTTTAGGACGTTAAACACCCATAAACCATAAACCATTTGTTTCAATACATTGAAGCCCCATAAAATCGCCTTTTCATCTCGCGCAATTTCTGACGCCTAATTAGCACTTTTATATCTGGTTTTATTTTTAAATTACTATAACTTCAGGACTCATCCCCAACACTGTTTACTGTAATGCACAACACGTTCACTTGGTGCCCCTGTAACACGCTTGAACCAACGACCCTTTGCTGACTAGACTTTTTAGCCCGTGGAAGAGCCGCATGATAGATCGACACGCAGAACCACCTCGTTCATCGAAGTCTCTGTTCAGTGAACAGGGCGCCTTGGTGCGGGGGGGTTTATGCTGCGCAGGAACAGCCGCCTGAATGGTTACCCGTTCTTAACGCATGTGTATGTCTCCCGCAATTTTGATGTGTTGGTGGAATGCAGTGTACGAGGACATGAGAATGTGTAGACTGCATTGCGGCGTAGTGTATGTGTAGGTGAAGCATTTGGTTGCTCAGCGAGGACATGAGAATGTGTAGACTGCATTGCGGCGTAGTGTATGTGTAGGTGAAGCATTTGGTTGCTCAGCGAGGACATGAGAATGTGTAGACTGCATTGCGGCATAGTGTGTGTGTAGGTGAAGCATTTGGTAGCTCAGCGAGCTTGATTTATGTGCAGCAAAAAAAAAAAAAAGGACCTTTTGGGGCATACGCGTTGCGTGCCCGCCTGGCACGCAAAGGGCACGTGTTCGAACCTCAATGCCGGCGAGTTTATTTCTCCATTCGAAACTCCAGGGAATACTTCCGTCACGTTCTTGAGGCCTTCCTATCAATCCTAGGACACAGCGACGGCTTTTCTTCCGAACGAGCTGTATACGCTATCGCGTAAGCAGGGTTTTTGATTTGGAAGACAGCTTTTTCGGCATAGCATTTTCCACGGTGTAGCGCATCAGAAGAAACTAAGGCCTGCTAACAATACGCTGGTTAACTAATATAGAAACGTTAACTTCTAACTATTGCTGCTAGGCTCTTTAATTAATAAGAGGCGGGTATCCCACCGTAAGTAATATCCGTAACAGTTTTTAGATTTTGGAAAACGCGATTACCTTCGGCGCTGCGCCGCAACAAGTTTTGCCTACAACGCGCCAAAATACATGCGCTTTCGAGAAGCTTGCAGGCATAGCAATGTCTCCAGTGGGCGTAACTCGTCGAAATAGCCAAAATTTGTTGGGTCACTGCGCCGAGGGTAACTGCGCTTTCGAAATTATAAAAAGTGATATGGATATTACTTACGCTGGGCTGCACGCCTTTAAAAAATAAGGAGACTAACAGTAATAATTAAAAAGTTAACTGTTCGGTATCAGTTAACCAGCCTTCTACTTAATAAGTCTTAGCTGTATTCTGATATGCTGCACCGTTCAAAATGCTATGTCGAAAAAAGCGCCCTTCTGACTCAAAAAGAAATGGCAGAACACTTTAGGTGAAACATCCGGTATATTCCATGGGCTACGAGGGACGCCGTAGGGGAGGTCCCTGGATTGATTTCGACATCCTGGGGGATTTTTAACGTGCACTGCCATCCTACAGCACACATTTTTTTTTTGCACTTTTACTCCATCGGAATGCGGACGCCGTGGCCGGCATTTGGCCCCGCGACCTTGGACTGAGCAGTCTAACGCTATGGCCATTGAGCCACCATGGCGGGTCGCGTTTTGTATTTCTGTGCGCCCCACATTTGCAAGGAAGATAGCCGCGATAAACACCCTTGATGCCATCATATCTCGCAGCTACCACCGTAACTGTGCTACACCTGTGCGGTCACGTTGCCCAACCAGCAACGTTACAGCTTGTTCCTTGATACAGCTACTCAGTGAGAGACCTGAACGCCGAGCCACTATACGCGAGGCACCTTTCCTCTTGTTTCTATCTACAGCTTTGTACCAAAAGAGTTGCGTTTCACAGCGCTAGCTGCTAATGCGAAGGATCCCGGGTAAAGCGTGTTTGTCGTCGTCGTAGTCGTCAAAAGCGTCCGTGTAGCCCAGCTTGACCGGAACGAAGGAGGCGGGCTGGATGGTTTTTGGAGGGCAGCAAGGGCTGCATCTTTCTATGAGAAATCATTATCGCATGCCAGCTACATGATGATTGCCCGCATTACCTGCTGCGTATAATCGCCGTTCAGTTTCTAACCCTAGGTTTGGCTCTGGATTGCGTTCTTCAACCAGCTGCTGTGGCTCAGTGCCTATGGCGTTCGGCTGCTTAGCCCAAGGTCGTAGGATTGAATGGCGGCCGCATTTCGATGGAGGGGAAATGTGAAAGCGCCCCAGCGCTGCATCGATGTCAGCGCACCCTAAAGAACACCAGGGGGTCCGAATTAATCATGCGCCACGTCCACTATGGTGTCCCTCATAGACTAGCTTATAAACTCCGCGTAAAATACTACCATCTTTTTGGTCCCCCTCCCTCTCAGCTTTCTGTTTTTTTTTTTTGCCTGTGTGGCATGAATACGACCTTGAAGGGCGCGACTTAAGTTCAGGGTGGTTTATTTTAGGCAGCTGACCGTGGGGCGTCATTGCACTGCAGCCAATTGACGTAGCGTGTTACTGCTCTAAACATCAAGATTGCACCTCTTATAGCCTGCCGTCCACAACTCCGTTACCACCTCTGGCGGCGGAGTGAGTGCATCCGAAGACAATCAGGACGTACGGCACGGCAGTTTGGCGCACTGTTTTTGCGCGCTAAACGAAAGGATGCTTCGTGCCCTATGCAATTCGCTGTGATCTTCCCCATACCGGAAACAGCGCAAACAAGACACGGACACAGGAAGGGACTTACACACGAGGGTTTTGAACATGGGAAAGGGCCCTACAAATGCAGCGCTCCCGTGTACATCTCTTCCTGCATTCGCGTCGTGTTTGCATTGTTTCAGGTATGAATAATCTCCAACTCGACAAAACTTTCCTGCTTGCAGATTTTGTTAAGTTTCAAGTATAAGGAAAAAGGTTACTTTTTAATTTAAAAAGTACTCGCAGTATATTTTACTTATGTTCATATTTTATTCCTTGTCGTGAGACTCACTGCTATGCGAGTATAAATATCCCGCCCCTACTACCAATTGTTTTCACATCGACTTTTTTTTTCTCCCCAGCAAGATAAAATGATAACTTGACTACGCTCTGATTTCAGGAAACTTCTAAAGTTGCGTACTCATTGTCAGAGGGAAGAGAGACGATCTAAATTATAGGTAAGTACACCGAAACCTTTGACGCACGTAATAACAGTCGCGTTGCGCCCTGCTATGGGTTATAATTGAACTGAAAACGTCCTTCAGCTGCTGTCTTGCCCCCGGCGCACATGCGGGAAGGTGTTCTTTAACATGACCGCCTCAGCGAACGCTGATTTGTCCTCCATGGCCGTCGCCGCCTTGCTCTGAGGGGTTCGTGCATAGCGGGAAAACGGTTACCTTTTTCTGTCTTTTGGGTAACACCCGTGACTCATATCGCATCCCCTATTCGGTACTGAAATATGACATTCACCAGTAACAGATAACTGTGAGAAAAGCAAGTGCTGGCGTTATGCGCTCAAATTATTTCGCTTCATACCACAAGGAGAAAGCAAGCGCCCTTAGAAGGTGCATGGTCAGACGCATAACGGAGCTCACTTCATGCCGTTTTTTTCTTGCGAACGCAGTCTCCCCGCAAGCTAAATAGGCAACAAAAGAGTACAGATGGAACGCAGCTCATGGCATTAAGGTACATCAGCCGGGATAACCATCAGTGGTATCAGTAACCTCCTGAAAACAAACGGGACAATGATGAGAAGATGGAGATGGTGGCGGGTGGTGCGGGTAACAACATTTATCTGAAAGAAAAATTTTTATTTGAAAAAGGAGGGTGGGCTCCTACTTGACCCGGATCGAGTCCACGGGCCTGGGCCGCTCGGAGAGCGCTGTCCACTAGCCATGTTTGGCCAATTGGTTGAGCAACCCGGAGGGTAGCCTCCCATGAGGCAGGGATGGGTTGGGTTTGGGGGACACTGCCATGGGCTGGGGGCATTCCCACAGGTTGCATATGAGGGTCGTCTTGGCCGCCAAACATGTGAGGCAGAGTGGACGGGTCAAGTTAGGGTGGTATAGCTATGAAGGAAGTATACGGCGAGATGTAGCAGTCTGTCTGCAGTTTTCGCCATACCGCACTGTATTTTGAATCCCTGCAGTGAGCGGTGAGGTGATGGAAGGGCGAGGCAGCTGTGTTTGCAATCACGGTGGTGATTTGTTGCTGTCTGACCAGAGCCCGCGAGGTTTGCTGCGTGGGGTTGTGTGTCCAAGAATCCCCTTACATTTACTATCGGTATGCGCATTGCTCGTCTAACGCAAAAGCAAAACAACAGCCAAAGCAGATACCAAGGTTAGATCTCCACGACGGCTACCCGCTGAATTAACCGCGTCAAGCCATAACTTCACCGGCAACATTTTTTTTTCTTTCTTTGAGGGCCTTCCTGCCGCAATGCCCCGACATCCGCCGTTGCAAACTTCAGTGAATTGGTGCGTCCGAGCAGTGTTCAGCATGACAATTTCAGTGAAGAGCGGAAAACAAGGCACAGGCAAGGATCGCCCTGTGCAACGCTTCTTGCTCTTCGATTTCCGGGGCGGAAGTTGCTGGCCTCTCGTAGGTGCATAAGCGTGGAGCACTTTAAGAGCGCCCATACAGAGCGCCTCGCGTGGAAAACAGCGAGGCTATCTTTAGCGAGAAGAAAACCTCATTGCAATTCATGAACACCCAGCGAGCCGTCGAAAACCACTAGGGGCGCCCGTGCGACGTGCACTGAATCCGTAAAGGTCGCATTTCATGCATTTCGTGGGGGAAAAGCCAGCGTCTTTCCTTGGAAAAGCCAAAGTTCTCATCCGCCTTCCCTTGGAAGTTCGTCCGCTTGCATATGCGGCCGAAAATTATTAAGACGTGCAGATGATAAATGGATGATTAAGCAACACTTCTTTAACATATGTTTCCGATCGATGACCCCGGCAGACCGCAAAGAATTGCCAATCTCAAACGCTTTGTTTTGTTTGTTGCGAACTGTGTCCTCACCGCTGTCTGTAGCTTCGCCAGGGGCGTCTAGAGAAACAAGAAGTCGAGTCACCCGCTTTGCGGTTTATCACTGGCCAACTGCTGCATAGCTGTCCTGGTGACACACTGGTTGACGCGTACATTTCTTTTTCAGAATCGCAGTCATCCACTGATGCAGCTTTACAGGAATTATTATGGTCACGCTGTCGTAATGGGCGCAAAAAAATAGTAATAAATCTGGCCAAATAAGGAGCATATGCAGACAAGGTACTGGTTGACAATGATGAATGTACATGTATACGTCAGAATAAAACCATGTACATCCCACCGGCCAGAGTTGGCACTGTGTTCACGTTTACTATATTGACTCAGCGTTAAGATTGCGTTAAGATTGACATGTACGTCAAGACGTTCCAGTATTGCGACAGCAGGTTGCAACAACCCTGATCTACGTATTGCATCTTTAAAGCGTACGGCATACGCTACTCGGACAGGAGCACCCGGATGCGTTTTTCACGCATAGTACTGTGCCATCCACAGTCGCTTACAGTAACCTCCGCGTTCACGACGCGCCGTTTTGCACGCGTATATGCGCACACAGCGTACTCGGAAGAGGTTGCTGCAGCGGGGGTCCCCAATCTCTCTGGGATTCGATTTCCTCGCTCTTTTCCCTTGAATCCAATCTGCAACAGCACCGTTCACGTCATTGACGTCATCTTCGTTCATGCCAGCGGCTGCATGGCGTAACTCATTACGGTGCTCCTGGCGCCGACGCCCGTCGATGAAAGCTAAAGTGAAAAGCGTGGAGCCCGTCTAAATGCGAGCCCGGCTGGCCTAGTGAGTCCGCACTTCGGCCGGCACACCCATATACCTCGCGCGCTTCGCAACAGTGAAAGTTACCGGGCAAGTTATCAGCAGGCGACGATGAGGAGTGCAAATTGCTTTTGTTAACTTTTTGCTCGTTTTGGCGCGCAAGCGTATCCTGTAGGCAGGTTTTTTTGCGCAACGTCCACGTGCCAACGATTCAGCTCAGCTGGAACGAAGGCATCTGTGGTTTCCTCTCGAAACGAATCCTCGCGTGGATACTTAAAAACATTCGCGGAGAAAATATTCACGGAGGAGGAGAGAAATTAAGGACCAGCTCGCGACAGTGCATGACGTGCACGTTTAGTTTCTTGGATAGGTTGTGTCCGTTGGGGCCGCGGACGTTATCTTCAAGCGCTTGCAATATATATAAGCGTGCTTGATTCGGTACTTTCGTTTGCAACACGGATATACGCAAGGCCTTCGGAACACAGCGCGACGACTTGCAGTTACTGGTCATAACAGACAGACTCTGAGCATTAGTGCTCATCCGGCTGCATTAGTGCTAGCACTAATCCTAGTACTGCGCGTAATTCGATATCCCTGAGCCGAACGCATGGTGCCCCATGTAGTGTTGAGTCGCTCGAGCGTTCCTTTCTCCAGCGGCTGAATCCCCCGCGGCTGCGTCGGCGCTTCCGCCTGGCGCTCGGTATCCCGCGCTGGCCCATGCCTCCAGCGAAGGCTACGTATCGCCGCGTGTGACGCATCAGCCGTTGATGCTGCCAGGCCACGCGTCGCGCACAGCGCGACGTCAGGGCTTTCAAGGCCGACTGCTGCGGAGGGGTCGGAACGGCCGGTCTCTCCCGCGGCGGTTCCAGGGCGCTCTTCAAGCGGCTGCGCTCACGGGTGGCGTACAGCGAAGTAACGAGTTGGGCTGTCGCATACTCTCGCTTCGGTGAAGACCAAGGCACCTTGATGACAGTTCTCTTAACTGAAGGTTTATTAAACTTCACATTCTCTATATGAAATGCACATAGCGCAATCTGACAAAATGGCAAAGTTGTTGAAAACGATTGAGTGTGCCACGTACAGAAATGCACACAAAGTACACAACAGGCTACCTGGCACATTTGCTTAGTGGCTAGCCACGTGCGTGCATAGCTGCCTAGACTATACCTACCCACTCGCATAATGAACTCACTTTTTTTAAAGAAAATCTCTGAAAATTGAGGGGATGCGTTCATAACACGCAGTACAATATTAAGAAAAAATTGAGGTTGCAAAAACGGAACAGAGAAGGCTGGTGAAATAACGACTTCATCCCGTACAATTCGCCATCTAAACAAAACAAAGCGAGCTCTTTAGCACGGTTTTAGTTCTCGAGAGCATAGCCAACAACGTTCATCACCGCAGCGGTGACCTAGTGGTCACCGAGCATCCAACTCGTACGCGGGAGGAGCGGCCTTCCATCCCCAGTGCCGGTTTTCACTGAGTACAAGCTTTCCCCTGACCTTGTTCTCGGCTTCCCCGGGGTGAAATGCTCGGATAATGGGTCGTTCACCCGACCTTGAGTAAACAAAAAGACCTTGGAGCATGGCACTATTTGGCCAAAGTTGCCCTTGCGCCATTAAATTCGACACTATCATCATCAACATCAACTTTTATCTTTAGCCCTCCCGTATAAATCCCGTAGTACCTTATAATTCTGTCGAAATAGCGCTAAACTAAAGCGAAGCCCAACCGCAACAAGTTCCTACAGATCGAACAGAGAAGCCCTTTGTGACCACACGTGGCTTCTGGTGGTTCTCAGATTTCTCGCGGACTATTCTTATTAGATGCTAGTCCCGTGGGGTGACGTCCTGGCGTTCGACAGATGGGGCTTCATATTATTGCGTAGTTGTTTCGGCCTTCGAAAAACGACGCCTGCCAGCATTCACTATCATTATCAGCAGACTTGGCGCCAAAACAAAAAAGAAAAGCGATGCAGCAATTACCCAAAGGAAAAAATTAGCAGTCTAATCGGAGCTACGCCTAGATTACCCCACTCTAGGAATGCATGCGCGCTATTCGATATCTTTATCTCATGCTTGCACAAGGAACAACACAAGGAATGGTGTCACTAAAGAAACCTTTATGCACTTGTTTCGTTACGTCACTTGTAAGCACCCAGCGATAACGCAGGTTGGGCGCACGCCTGTTTAAAAACATAGCCTGCTACCGGCGTCTCGGTGCAAGCATTTGTTTTTAATTTCATTTCCTTTCCAATTGTGTCACACGTTCCAGGTGATGCAATTCTGGAGGTTCCAAGGAACGAGGACGCTAGCGTTGGCGAAAGCATATTTATAGGCATTTTATGCACGCGACGAGTCAACCACGCACAAACACACTGGAAGAGAGAAACGCGGACACTACAAGCACAAGCACGTACGAGGGAGGCTACAGACTTGTGCTTAAACTTAACAGGGAACGCATGACAAAGAAAGACATTCTGCGCGTTCCAAAATCATGAAAAGCTGCAAAGTTTTCAGAGTCCATTTCTCGTCATCTAGTGAGGGCATTGTACCCTCAAAAGGCGATTGAATTTATTTCTCGTATAAGATGTCTTTTTAATCATTGCTTTACGTCATGCGCTTCTCTGCGACCGAAACTAGAGCCAGTTTTTAGCAACGCTGTTGTTGTTAATGTCGCACTAATTAGCTGCTACGTGAGCAAGTGCCTTCTGCATAAGCTTCTTTGACCTCCATTCTCCCTTCTGTCTGCACGTGGCAGTGTTAGTGGCGCAGCTTAAGATGGTTATTTTCTCGGCTTACGGACGGACGGACAAAGAGAGGTGAAAATGTCGCCGTTAAACCCATTACGGTATGCATAATAAAAAAGGGGGTAATTTTATTTTGCACCTTTGCTTTCAAACACAAGCAGCCACGAAATTGTCAAGAGAACTCTGTGGTCCCTCTGGCGCAACCTGTTGCAGGGATGTGATCTCACAATGTCCCAATAAACGATACACCTTCCGCCGTAGTTACGGGTACTGGTTTCAGCTCTGCAGTTATCTTCATCAAAATGTTCTTCAGGAAGAGTGGTAGAGAGGCTTTCTTATTCTGTTATAATTCAGCACAAGTAATCAGGCAGTTGTCAAATGGCGCGTAGTTCGCAAACGAAATGTTTCTTTTGACATCCGGCTCATGGAAGACCCCCTACCCCATCTTCCCAGAGCCTACCATTTTAGTCCCTGTCGCTGGTTCACGTCAGCACGGTGCAGTGAAAACTTCGTTGGCCTGGCCATAAAAACTCGCTTGAGTCCAGCTCAGCTGTTTGTTCAACTGAAATACCCATCCATTGCTGTGAAATACGTTGCACTTTACATTGGGTGCATAGTAAAACTGTCAGGCGTTGTTGAAATGTTTATTACCGTAAAATATTCGCTAAACTCAGGTTCAATCAAGTAAGAATTTACTGTAGCTAGGGTGGGTGCGTCTCTGCAAGCGACGATACAACGCAGGCGCGAAGAATGAAACTACCTAACGTTGGCCTACTTAAACGGAAGGGTGGTTCAACAGCGCAAAGACACACAGGCCAAGAAGAGAGAAGACACACAAACCAGCACTGGTTTGTGTGTCCGGTCTCTTTCTTGGTCTGTGTGTGTTTGCGCTGTTGAACCACCCTTATGAATCTACGCCAACTAGCTCAATCTGCAGTTCTTAAACGGAAGTTCAGTCAAGGAAATCTGCGAAACGTATTAAAAAAAAAAACGAAATGTATGCGCATGCATGCGCAAAAATAAGAAAAATTCTCGCCGCTATCAGGTGCCCTAACAATGACACCTCGGCCTGTCAGGAGGGTTCTGACTAAATTAATTTAGAGAAAAGAGATGATGCGGCCTTTTTCAAAAATATACAGCTCAAGTAGATTGCTTCCAAGCCATGTAGCGGGGCTTTCTAAAATATTTGGCAGTCCTAAGCTAGGCAACGTTGAGGACGTGAACTCCCCTCCGCCTTGGGGAGTTCGCAAAAGGAACCATGCTGCATGGCCCAGAACCAGGCCGCATGTTTTCGACAAAGGCTACAAGGGGTGGGCGAAATGAATGAAAATCAGATAGCTGTTATTGCGCTATAGCTACCGATAGACTGCTGGCCTTTGTTTGAAAGAGGGCTCTTTATGCATCATGCGCATAAGCAGGTTTTTGAGCTGTGAAGGAGTTTATTCAATTCCTATTTGTTTCGGTTGCGTAAGCATAGGACAAACCGGGAGGTGCCCGGACACGAGGTTACGAAAGCATATGCCCTCCCTTCGATGGCTCGTCCTACTCGCGCCTAACAACACACTTCAGAGAGTGTGAGGGCACTCCGGATTTCAGACAAGCGCATAAACCTTGCATAAGCGCCTGCATCAGACGATGCGATAACTGGTTGAGGCAATGTGTGTGTGAGCTGTCCGTCAATTCCCCTGCATGAGGCGAGGGTAGAGCATCTGATAGCAGCAAGAATTCAGCTCGTTGTTCGTGTTCTGTTGGTTGATCTTCTCTCTTTTTTTGTGTGTGTTTGCGCACAACGCCATACAATTCGTTTTTTCTTGTCTGTTTCAAAAATTTCATTGATTAAACTTCAGTAGCAATTCGGTGAGCGCCCCGCCGCGATGGCTCAGTGGTTACGGCGCTCGGCTGCTAGCCCGAAAGACGCGGGTTCGATCCCGGCCGCGGCGGTGGAATTTCGATGGAGGCGAAATTCTAGAGGCCCGTGTGCTGTGCGATGTCAGTGCACGTCAAAGAACCCCAGGTGGTCGAAATTTCCGGAGCCCTTCACTACGGCGTCCCTCATAGCCTGAGTCGCTGTGGGACGTTAAACCCCAATAAGCCAAGCCAAGCCAATTCGGTGAGCATCGTGTAGTTTCTGTATTTGTGTCTCGTTGTTTGCAAACCCAAAAGGTTAACACTAGTGCGTCTTTTCGACGGTATTATAAAATCTACAAAAAGCGCTTGGCCTGCCCCCCGGAGAGCTTGGCTTCGAAGTCATGTGCGTGCTTTCAATGAAGATGCAGGGAAAAGAGATGACGGTTGGCGAACGCTTGCGCCGAAATGCAAGCGGTTTTACGGTTTAGGGGGTTGAACGTCCCAAAGCGACTCAGGCTATGAGGGGCGCCCTAGTGAAGGGCTCCGGAAATTTCGACCACCTGGGGTTCTTTAACGTGCACTAGCATCGTACAATACACGGGCCTCTAGAATTTCACCTCCATCAAAATTCGACCGCAGCGGCCGGGATCGAACCCGCGTCTTTCGGGTCAGCAGCTGAGTGCCATAACCACTGAGCCACCCCGGCGGCTGAAACGCAAGCGGCAGAATGAAAAATGCAGTTCATTTACCTCTAATGGGCCACCCTGAAGACGACTCTTTTTCATCGCATTGGGAAGCATCGGCGGGGAGTAAAAAAGAGGGAGACATACCTTTTGGTCTGGTGTGCTCACCGCTAATTCAGGTTACATTCGCTAAAACGTAGTTTGAGGAATGCCACAAAGCGCTGGGTATATCCCTAGTGTTGGGACTGTAACAGAACGGGGGAACAAATAAACTACTAAAAAGAGGCAAAGGTGTAAAACAACAATCCAGAACAAGTTGAAGCTGTGCAGCTAGCGTCATTAATGCAATCGCTTGAACACGATGTCAGAACAATAGAATAAAACAGTAACCTAAGGAATTCAATAACAAATGCTAGGTCAATATGCTGTTTGAAAGTTGTTACGTCATTGACGGCTTAGCAGTTCATCACTAGTGAGGTTATTCCAATCAGAAATAGTTTTTCAAAGAAATTAATATTTAAAGCAGTTATTACGTACACCGAAAGGAGCTAAAGTCTTTGCTTTTGTCTGGTCGCATATCCACAAGGGAAAAAATGCACATGGGTGAGTTCAATTATGTAGTGTCTTTTAATTATTTGGTACATGAATTTAAGTCGGCCTGAACAATTTTGCTGAGTTGTTATCGGCCGGCTAGCACCGATTAAAAGATTTGATACTGATGTACGTCGGAAGTCGTTATATATATGAACTGAGCAGCCCTCTTTTGAAGCCTTTCTGCTCCGTGTTAGCCTTAGTGAATGGCTCTCATAGATAGCAGCATAATCTAAGGTAGGCGGAACAATAGCTTTGTAGGCAAGACGGTGGACAGGTCAAGTTAAGAAAAACAATTTACGAAAAGGTCGGCCTGGTCGGCTGGAGCCGTGGGCCAAGTTGGCGTGCGTCGGAGGGGCAGAAGTCGGAGGCGTAAACGCTGTGAGAGGCAGTTAACGATGCAAAATAACGCATAGTTTACATTAGCTGTGCACAGTTTGAGCCACCACTTCTGAATCCGCTCTGATACTCAGCGAAAAACAATTTCAAATACTTTTTTTTATATAGGATTGTGAATTATGGGCTCGGCAGTCGATGTGAGTGAATTGCGGCGGCAGTTTCCGATCAGTCGCTTGTCTTCACTTTTCTGAAGCGGCTTCAGTCTTGTAGTCTCCCTGTGTCTCGGATTTAGGCCTTCACGCAATGACCTTGCAAATAAAACATACAGATACTTTGATGTCCATTGTGCATATCTCTTCAAAAATTAATTAGGGTTGTGGTTATGGTTTATGGGGTTTAAAGTCCCAACGCGACTCAGGCTATGAGGGACGTCGTAGTGAAGGGCTCCGGAAATTTCGACCACCTGGGGTTCTTTAACGTGCACTGACATTGCATAGCACACGGGCCTCTGGAATTTCACCTCCATCGAAATTCGACCGTCGCGGCCGGGATCGAGCCCCCAACTTTCATGTCAGCAGCCGAGCGCTATAACCGCTGAGCCACCGCGGGGGCGTCATTAGGGATTTTGACTGGCCCGAGTTATTTTTTGACATCATGGTTAAGCAACGTATTTAAAATACCATTCTCGATAATAATAAGAACCTCCAGAACCGGGAGTGACTCTTTGAATGTCGGGGCTGTAGTTGTCGTTCATACATACGGACTTAAAGACTTAAATTTTTAATTGAAGGGGTTATATATTGCTCTCCCAGCACTGACCGGAACACCGCTGATTTCAATTACATCATAGGTCTTCAAATTGAGGCAGCTAAACGACATAATTTCTCGGGTAATTTGGGTATAAAATGTGGTAAATATTTTTCGTAATAACGTGGTTTGTCAATTATTAGTATTATTTTTGTTTTAGCTGGGAAGAAAAGCGATCTTCCACTTTCCGAAAAGCAACAGCTCCTTTCCTTTTCTTTTTGTTTGCAATGTCGCCAGAGAAATCCAACGGTCCTTAACTTACTTTCCTTTTTCCTTTCATGAATTTATGGAACGCCGTGGGCCAGTGGCATTCCGTAAATTCATGCTAATTTCTTTAAATCGGCCCCAAAGTTCTTGAACATCGGAAGTGTTATTAAAAAAATATTTCCAAATTGAGATAAAGATCGTCGACGATGAAACATGGTCAGCAGGAGAAAAGTTCTAAAATGTGATTGAGAGAGCAAATTTTTATCAACAGACAACACCGGCAGGCTGGAGCCGACGCGGCGACCAAGAACGCCAGATAAGCTCGGTGGCCGGCGCTACTATTTCAGTTTTCCGGCTTTCATTACGCCACTGGCGCCGGAGGAAAACCGCAGTGGACTTGCAGACGCGCGGGCGGGAAGCGGCCCCCCATGGTGTGTCCCCGGCCTCCCTTGCACCTCGAGCACGCACACACACACACAAGCACAATCGGCTTGCGTCAGGCCAGGCGGCGCGTGCGGCCCCGGCGGCCATCCCCGTCGCCCTTCTCTCGCGACTTGTTGATGGAGCGGGTTGTGCGTCAGCCCCGACGGTGGTTCCCCCGCCAGACGCGGCGGCGCTCGGCAAACGAGGCGTCTCCGTATCGCGCAGCCCCGACGGCTTGAGGCCTCCTCACTGACGATGCGTATCGTTCGACAACTGGCCACCCTTATCTTCTTAAACGGCTCCGTCTTCCGCCTCGCACGGTGGTGAGCGAGGCTATTGCAAACCGTCAGAGACAACCGCTTAGCGCGAGCAGTTTTCTTAACGTTGCCACTGATTCACCCTCAATAAGTTAGCACGTTCAGGGGCAGCTTTGAGTTCATTCTTCTATTGCAGGCGTTCATGTCAGGCGTCGGTATTTAAGGGAAGATATTAAATTTAGACAAAGACGTCTTCTGTTTCCTGCAAGTTCAGCAAATCGCGAGAAGCAGAACATGTTGAGTTTATTGATTACTTTACCGTTTAAAATATTATTTTAGTGTGCCGTATCCATTATTTAATCAGAGGCTCGGCGAGGGGGAAATAAGTTAAAGGAACACGCCTTCCTGTCTTGGCTGTTCTCTGACGACGAACGGCGTCAGCGGTGAATCGACCGCAATAAGGAAACAGGGACGGCGAGGCACGAGCACGCCATCAACACAGGTCATAGCCGGGAGACATTGGTCACAAGCGCGCCATCGTCGCCGTTTCTATAGCGATGGAAGAAAGCATAATGACATGGTACTGGGCTTCGGACGTCCCCGTCCTCAGTGGTGTTGACACTCTCCCAACTGTTCCACGCGACGCTAATACCTGAAAAAAAAAAAAAGAAAAACAAAAAGTTTTTTTTCCTTTGGCATGTCCCAAAGGCGTTTTGACTATTCAGCATTTGCAGTGCCTTCGCGAGCTACACCTATAAGCGGAACTGTATGAAGTGTTTGAAGTTAAACAGGAGATCTATTCTGAGCACATGCAGGGCCATATTTATTCATTCATACTGTAGTCTTGTTTCCAAGACCTTAAGCAGGGCGATAAAAAATCAAATAACAAACGAAATGTACAAAAAACAGCGGTACATAACTGAAAACACGTGAGGTCACTCGCTACATGCAAAGGTAAGCAACAGTTGAAATACGACGCAACACACAAGAGGCAAGGATGAGGGCTCATAATAAAATCACTCCCTACATAAAGGTAAATGTGACTGAAATAATGTCAATGAACCTTAGGTTACAATGTCGTTAGTAAGATTATTCCATTTATTAATATTTCGAGGCAAAGATGAAAACTTGAAGCAATTCTTTCTCGTTGTGAGTTTGGTTATTGTCAATGAGTGTCGTTGTCATGTAGCATAACCAGTGGAAAAAGTGAGGGTGCGCGATGTGTCAATGCTATAGTGTCCCTTTATAAGCTGAAAGCAAAATATTAAGTGACATGTTCGGTTCCTTTGTGTCACGGATGGCAACCCATTTCGCTTGAGGAGCTCAGTGATCGAAGTGCGGCCGTTTGCGTGGTAAATAAATCTAACAGCCCTTTTTGGAACTTTTTCTAATTTAATGATATTTGTTTTAGCAAAGGGATCCCATGCGGCTATCGCATATTCTAACATTGGACGAATGATCGCACTGTAGGCAAGAAAACGCACAGCAAGTGTAGCAAATTTTAGACAGCGTCTTAATAAGAATAGCTTCCGGAGGCAGTTAGCTGTGACAATGTCGGCATGTTTGTTCCATTTATTATAGTGCTGTCTTCGACCCGCATTGCTTGCGCCGTCATCATCATTCTCCTAATATTATTTTGGGGCACCGAGCGATCGTCCTTACTGACTTTTCTTCTTGTTCTTCAATCTCTTCATCTTGTAGACGGAGGCGTTAATGGTCACTGACCAAAGTCAAAGAAAAGCAACTTACGTTTCGGGTTCCATATAGAACGCTTGTTCACAATCTATGAATGCTTCATTTTTGCAATATGCCTCACCCTAACCAGACGGTGCATACTGTCTAACGCTCGAATAGTTCTAAACCCTCTCCTTTCAGATCCACCTGGATAAGATTGCAGTCCATCGAGACTACAACGAACTTCAGTAAACTTCAGCTGCTGGTCCCACAAGGATAATTTAGAAAGTTTCGTCCTTCTGCGCCGATGTGTAGCCCCTTCCACCAGGAAGCAAAAAATTGCGAGTACAATTTGGCAACTGAAGTGTTGAGAGGCGAAAGCCGAGGACACTATGCCGTGACAACTTCCGGTGGATGTGACGTCACACCGCTCCCGTGGCTATATCGATACCCAAAATATACATCTTTTGAGATCTTAAGTGTTAATTGCGCTTAATTACACATTTTTTCATCTAATTTGACACAAATCCGACGTTTTTCCGACCATTCGGTGGCAATTTTCACTATGCCATGACGACTTAAGGTGGATGTGACGTCACACCGTTCCCGTAGCTATATCGACGTCCACGCTATTTCAACATTTTCGCCTATAATTAATCAACTAATTAATCTACAGTCATCAAACTTGGCTTCTAGGTTCTGTTTTTCCTCCTCTATCTGGTGCAATCATTGGTTTTCTCCTATCTTTTTGTTTCCCGAGTTAAACGCATGTGAACGCTTTGTTAACGGACGACAGTATGAACCATTAATTAAAGGCTTTAGCCTTAATAATCGAGCCCCATTCTCGTCTGAACGCCTAGCCTCTCAGCCTCGTTGATTAATAACATGGCATTTATTGCCAGCGTAAGGTAGCATGGACGCAGTTTAAAATCGACCACGGGAGCGGGGGAGGACTTCTTGAGAACACCCGATTTCGATAGCACCACGAAAACCCCAAGAGAAAATATAGCGGAGCCTCCCTCCACGTTCCTTTGTGACAGGGCTAACTTGATAACAGAAACTCCTGACTTTGCTGTGAAACGTGCCTTTCAAACTTTTTTCACATGATGCGCCCGCTCGATCAATCACCCGGCGGCTTCCTTTCGTTGGCCGCATTTTTAGTATTCGTGCAGTATAGAAAGATATAGAACTTGGGGGCCATGGAGGATATATGGATATATTTAGACAACCAGCCTAAAGTAGGGAGGCGAGCAAGCACATCTGGTTTCAAGAACTGGTTGGTGCCCGTGCATGGCGGCGTGCGAAGGCGTCTAAAGAAAGTTAAAGCGCGAATTAACTTGAACCAAAACGGCATGTGCACGCACAAACGCTCACACACACGAACGCAGGCGCGTAAGCACGCATACGCGCATGCACGAGAGTATATGGCCGCTGCGGCAAAAAGAAAAAAGTAAAGAGAACAACGAGAATAATTTTTATTCGGCCGCAGGGTTGAGAGACCAGAGCAAACAGAGTTAACTGACAGCTTGAGAAAAACAAAAATTTCTTATCTTGTGCAGCTTCCCACACGGGGCCAGTTACACTCGACGCGACTATTTGTCTCGCGAAGAATCGCAATCCCGCATTTCTATTTAAACTAGGATAAGGATTGCTCGCGAAGGCGCACAATGGTTGTCTAGAAAGTTCTTTGCTGTGTAAGTAGAATATAGGCCAGGCGAGAGCAAGGGGAAGTCTGATCCTAGCTACATGGCCGTATGTGCATGTCACTGCTTCCGACGCCCGTCCAGATCCTCTCTCTCGTCCCGGAGACAAGTTCGCCCAGCCAACACAGTCTTGTCTTTGAAGCCCTCGTCGTCCTGAGCAATGTGGCTTATAGCTGGCGATAAATCATTTCGCGATGCGCAGCACTGGTGCACAACGCGCAAGTACAACAGAGACGAAACAGGGGCTTTTTCCTTAGATGGTGGGCAGCAAGTAGATACTACGGCATGAATTTAGAATACAAAGTTGAAGGACAGGCAGCCGCCAAAATTTTGGCTTCTTGAGAAAGAAAATAACAAAATAAAAATTGCCCTGCCCGCACTGCTTATCGAATTACAACTTTATTTCTGGAAACGCCGATCCTCTCTGCATAGTACTGGCGATTTTGGTTTGGTTTATGGGGTTTAACGTCCCAAAGCGACTGAGGCTATGAGAGACGCTGTAGTGAAGGGCTCCGGAAATTTCGACCACCAGGGGTTCTTTAACGTGCACTGACATCGCACAGTACACGGGCCTCTAGAATTTCTCCTCCAAAGAAATTCTAGCCGCCGCGGCCGGGATCGAACCCGCGTCTTTTGGGTCAGCAGCCGAGCACCATAGCCACTGAGCCACCGCGGCGGCTACTGGCGATTTTCAGGCAACCGAAGCCACGCTCCGGCGGCGCCTTCTTGATCGGCACCCGCAAACCACATCGTTTTCTCCGTTGCCTGAGTGGTTCGCCGGCACATAAGACGTTGTCAATTTTTCTCCGCAAAATGCATCTCGAGAGCGCTGTTACTCGGATGTTTGCGCACTAATGAGATGAAAGAGTTGCTGAGTGGCATTGTGGGAATTTTCTGGCGCCAAGACTAGACAGCACAGGAACAGGCCATTCTGTAGTGGGTGCTTGCAGGGCCATGAGAGCACAGTTCTTATCAGGCACCCATCCTGTATTTCTAGTAAGATGATTCGCCTGGACTAGACGCCAGAGTAAATATGGAGGGGTCTCCTATCCTGCCCTCTCCCTGAAGGCGCCACATTCCATCTGCGAGCTCCGGCCGCTCCGGCTGCGGGGCTTCAAACGGTCGCCAACGCCGACGCCGGGCAATTTTTTCCGATATGCGGGAGCAAACGCTCTCGCGTTAAATGTTTTGATTGGAGAAAATGTCTCAGAGTTCACAATAAGTTATTCCCAACAATACAGGCAATTATATCGATATGTTTAGCTTTCAATATTAAGGCGAAACAAAACTGCGCGAAGAAGACGGGACAAAAGAAAGGCACGAATACACACACACAAAGCGCATGTGTGCGCTTGTGTGTGTGTATTCGTGCCTTTCTTTTGTCCCGTCTTCTTCGCGCAGTTTTGTTTCGCTCTAACCATGAACCGACTAGCCCAACATCATGTCTTATTTCAATATTAAGGCGGAAGCCTTTAATGCCTCATCGTTGTAAGCAGGAGCTGTCGACAAGAAATGTCACGCTTTTCAGTTGGTCGAAACGGTCGTAACGTCACAGTGCGCGAATTTCAAATGGGGCCAATTGTACTTTGGCTACTAACCATGCAACCAATTAAAGGGATCGTATAGTGATGCTGCAAGTAAGTTTGAGTTTAGTTAATTGCTTACTTAACCAATTTGTCCAATTAACCTTTCTAGTCAGGCCAGATAAATAAATAAAACCGAGTAAGAAATTGACCGAGCTTGGGAATCGAACCCCGGTCTCCGGAGTGCGAGTCGAGCACACTACCACTCGGCTATGCCAGCTCGATGGTTTGGAATGAACAAAAGTGCGTCTAGTGAATACGGTGTCTTCGTTCACTCCCATCTTCCTCCCTTCCCGTTACGGCGAGGTTCAGGTGTGCACCGAGATATGCGAGACAGATACATTTCCTTTCCTCAAAAAACAATTTACTGACGAGCAAGGCGTATTTGTCCGCGTTTCAGATTGGTCCAAATTGTCGTGATGTCACCACGCGCGAATTTTGACCGGTGTCCACCGAAATATGTGTGACAGTTACTGCGCAACTTTCTTTCGTCAAATACAATTTTCGACTAGTGCTACTGATATATGCGAGACAGTTAATGCGTAATTTCCTTTCCTCAAATACAATTTTCATTTTCTTCATTACGGCGTTCTTTCTTCTTTCACTCCACTTCCTCCCTTCCTGTACAGTGCGGCTCAGGTGTCCACCGAGACGACAGAGAATTACTGCGCCATTTACTTTCCTTAAAAAGCGTTGCGTTCAAAGGGGAAGGCATCGTGCCGAACGGGTGGTGGCGTTCAGTGGACTCCGTGGCAGCGCTACAACACGCTGTCGCGTTCCACTCCTAAAGGCGAAGCTTAAGCGTCATTAATTGGCAGTTAATTAATGCACCAACAAAATGTGAAGTGAACAATCGTGTAGCAGAATGCAGCACTCAGGCTTTCGCCTTTCAGCACTTTAGCCGCTAAAGTTCCTCGTAATTTTTTTTACCTTGCAATACCCTGCTGCACATTCGGCCGCCTCTTCCGCCCCCCTCCCATATATTTTATTGTTTTCATTATTTTTAATTATGCTTAGTATTCAATGTTTCGCTTTTTAGCCATTTTAGCACATTTACGCTTTAAACCGAGCCAATATTCTATCATTCGCCGACACTACTTTTGCTGCGCAGAAGATACGCATGGGCTGGCTTCTTCAGTCATCGTCGATTCTTGTTATATCTTTGTAAACCCCGGCTGTGCATTGTCTGTGCCAGCGATTCTCTTGGTTTTTGTTTCGTTGTCACGTATCACCGCTGCCTTGACTAGCGCGTCGCGCCAAGGAGGAGGAGGCTTGGGCGGGGCATGCAATACGAAGGCAAGATGACTGATATTCGATTAAGGGTAACGGAGCTGACTCCAAGAGAAGGCAAGCGCAGCAGGGGATTAATTGGAGAGATATGGGAGAGGCCTTTGTGCTGCAGTGATCGTAGTTAGGCTGATGATAATTATGTTGCTGATGATGATATTCGGAACAGATCGGAGCCTCTGCAAATCAACTTCGTAGTCTTGGAAGTGAGCGCCGCTCTGTTTCGCCAGTCTTGTTCTTAGCCATTGTCCCTTAGCAATGCGCTACGCGAAACGATGGTCCGCTTGCCTCTGCTGGCCCTGTCGTCACTGCCAAGTGAAAGTAAATTGTGAATCAGGCTCGCAGCCTGGGGTAAGAATCCCGAAGATCAAGATGGGTCTGGAAGGGCCGACTGCGAGGCATCTGAGGAAAGAAACCCCAGTTTAAATCGACAATCGTACACGGACGAAGCCGCGACTCGAACGTGCGCTAAGCTACCAGTGTCGTGCACCCACGACCTCTGAGGGTCAATTGCGTGTCGACCAGGGCCGCTGGCCGGCGCGGCGGTCCATAAGCCTTGGACGTCCTCCCAACGCGGCGCGTGCAGGCCTGCTGACCTCCTCCCCGGTGACGCGGAACCGCTCGCTCCTCTCCGGTTGCGTCCGCGCGGGGGAAAAACCGGCCTCCGAGGGCTGCCCTCCGGGGACACGAGGCTGTGCGCGGCATTGCACCAGGCTTTCACCGCGTCCCCTGCATATGAATCGAAGCTCCCACGTTTGCCCGCTGCGGGCGACATGGCGCGAAGCGTCTAGTGGAACCGCGCGCGAGGGTCGGCCCAGCGGACAGAGCGCTGGGAAATTTTGCCGGATCCTTATGTGGCAAAATGCGCCGTTTCTTATTCTTCCGACTCTGACACAATGTTTTTTGTTTTTGTTCTCAAGCACTATCAGTCGGTTTACTTTGGCTTCTGCATTGGCTTTCGATCACGAAGAAGCCGCTACTCCTACAAACAGGCCTTGGCTACCGGCCCCGTTGTCAATTGTTTGCCATTAATTACTGATAATTACCGAAAACACTCGCATACAGCGCAACCGTATATAGCAAAGCATAACATGTGCGAACCAGTGCAAAGACTGACACAGTCATCAAAACATTAGCGCGATCTTGACTGCGTTGCGGTTTTGAGCAGTCTGTGGAAGTCACTTTCAGAGGAGCTCCCCCTTTTGCATCGTTTAGTACCAAGTGATTTTAAATGTTCGTGCACTTGTAATAATAATAATAATAATAATAATAATAATAATAATAATAATAATAATAATAATAATAATAATAATAATAATAATAATGATGATGATAATAATAATAATAATAATAATAATAATAATAATAATAATAATACTCAAAACACAACTTAAAGAAAGTTTCATATTTCTGTCAAAGCATCCTTCTTTATTTCTCAGTATTGTCCGTATTCACATGAGTCAATATCTGCAAGGATTTCTTAGTCCTTTTTTCTTGGGATCGAGAGCTCCACGATAACTGCGCGGATCCACTTAGTTTTGCCTACGCACGTTGGCCTTGACTATGGACAAGGGTAAAAAAAATCGCAGGATTTTTTTTCCGAGTGGTCGCATTAGAACTCGGAGCCTGCAAAGAGAGAGAGAAATAACATTTATTGACACCCGTCAAAAGGTTGACCCGGATCCGAGTCGCAGCTCGGTCCCAGCCATGTCCTCCCCCTTAACCGTCGACCGGAATCTCCTGGATCTCAGCAGCGGCTAGGGCGAGACGGATGACAGTGCGTTGTTCTTTTTCGTCCTCTTTCAGAAGCAGTGCCTCCCAGGACTCAGCAGTTCTGTAAGGCTCTCCAAAGCTAGGACATGTCCATATCATATGGACCATGTCCGCTATGCCCTCGCAACGCTTGCACCTGGGGCTGAAAATCTCCGGGTGCCACTTACTATAGAGCTGCGGGTTCGGGGAAACTCCAGTTTGAAGCTTGCGCCACACGACCTCTTCGCTTTTAGTGAGTTGTCTATTCGGTTTTGGAAATGTCGCTCTGCCTAATTTGTAATGATTTAGAATTTCTTGGTATGTATTAAGAATCTCATCGAACCGTAGGGGCTCTTCATCTCGCGAGGGCGATGGGGTTGCGTATGAGACCTCCCCTGGGATCCCGGAAGGTAGCTAATCCTCGGGCCAGTGTGTGCGCTTTCTCGTTCCCCCTCAACCCCTGGTGCGCCGGTGTCCAAATGAGCGCGACCTGTTCTGCCGGTGGTGGGGCACCGGCCAGCACTCGTGCTGCTACAGCTGAAACGCAGCCCGCGTCAAAGTTTCTGATCGCTGACTTTGAGTCACTGACAATAATTTTGACCTGTTTTTGAGTTAGAGCCAGCTCAATGGCCAGCTTTTCCGCCTCCGTTGCGGTCGAGTTTCGGGTGCTGCAGCACGCTACCGGGCCCTCGTCTTCCCTGGTTGTTACCGAAACGCGCCCCGTACCGTCCGCGCATTCTGCGGCATCTGTATACAAGACGTCCTGTCTGCCATCAAATCGGGCTTGCAAAGCTACTGCTCTATCCCTCCTCCGGCTCTCATGGTAGATGGGATGCATGCAAAACATTGATGCTAGAAGCGCCAATACAGGGCGGTGCTTGCTGTGTGGCAACCTGTCTTTCAGCTCTGACTATGGGCAGCCCGTTCTCAGCTGCTCGAAAAGTTAACTGAAGCGTTGGAAAGAGCATACTTCGCCCCGTCCCGGCGGCTCAGTCGTTTTGACGTTGGCCTGCTGATCCCAAGGTCGCGGGTTGGATTCCGGCCGCGGCGGCCGCGTTTCGATGGAGGCGAAACGCGAAAGGCGCCCGTGTGCTGTCAGATGTCAGCACACGTTAAAGAACCCCGGGTGGTCTAAATTAATCCGGAGCTCTTCACTACGACGTCTCTCGTTGCTCATGCGTTGCTTCGGGACGTTAAACCCCACAATTTAGAATTTTGCACAGCATAGCTTACGTGTTGTGATATGGTGGCATCATGAGTTGTGACCCTACAGACCGAGTGGAGAGTTTCTAGATAACTCGGGTTAAAGTAACAACAAAATATGGCAGACAAGGTCTGTTCCACTTAAAGTTTTAGGATTCCTCCCCTATGCATTGTTCCAACGGTAACAGCTTAGACAATGGACTTGTCCATGCTTCTTTTGTCTTCACAAAGGAAGCGTGCCGCTCGTGCATATTAAAAGAGGCACGTGCACGTGAAGCGATGGGAATGTTTTCTTTGTTGAATTTTATGTGAATACGCTCAAAATATTATTAATACAGTGAAGCAGGGCTCCTGTAAATTATCGCTTTCTTTTTTTTTTAGACAAGAACGAACAAAAAAGAGTAAACTGTCCTAGGTAGCTGCCCCGGTTAAAAATGAGAAGAAAAAGAAAACAAAACGGAACAATGCTTGTAATCATTCGTTTAATCTACTTACAATACTCGCTGGCTGGTCATCGAATTGGCGTGTGCTTGTCCCTTCAACGTACAACCCTAGTCGGACAAAAAAGAGAAAAAGTACGATCAGCGCGTGACTTTAGCTGATGACCTGATAAGGCCATACTGGTGTTGTATGACTGTCCTTTTCGACCTTTACAGATTCGGAGCGGCGGACTGTCCGAAGAACACCCGTGCACGGCCCGGCGCCAGCTGCGACCTCATGAGCATCGGGTTACTCATATTTGACAAATGCAAATATACCGTTCAGTACCGTTCTCACAAGCCAACGCCGTCGTACGCCCTCCACGAAGAAAATACTACAGCTCCAACGCCGGTTCCAACGCCGGCTCAGTAAATGGACCGCACATCTTTAGTGCTAAATCAATGAGCAAACACTGCTGAAAGGACCCTAAATACTCTAGCCAGGGTTAGCTGGGTTAGTGCACTTAAGTCAGGCATCCCGAAGTTTTTCATCGAAAGCGGCACAGCCACTTCAGTATTTGCGTTGTAGCACAGCGCGGCTGACTCCACGCCGAGAACGCTTTTCTTTATTGGTTCCCTGAGGAAGGCTGCATTCCCGCACGTGCCGCGGAAGGCAGCAATGTGCTATTTGTCGGCACGTGCAGCTCGGGGAATCCAGAGGCTCCGCGCGCTTTACTTAGTAGAGGTGAAACTTCTGTTCCGTTCATAGGAACTTTTACTTCCCTCGCAGCTGTGGCCTTATCTAAAAACGTACGGGGAGAACAGAATCGGCCATCAGGAATGCGTTACACCGTTTCGGGCAAATTTCGTTCCATCGAAAGAGGAAGCCAAGTTCCCGTGTCCGATGCGAACCTTTGGGGCCACATTTCGTAGTGTTTTTATATATATATTAATTCTTTTGCCGCTTATCGTAGGTGGCTCCCGCCTGCGACATCAGCGCTAACAGCCAGTGTGTGTCGACGGCTCCGGTGTCCAGGGCGGTGCTGGCCGATGGCGACAGAATTCAACGGGAAAGTGGCCGTTGCAAAGTAGAACCATTTTATTATTCTGCTTTAAATTTGATAACATTTTGGTAGAGGCTTTCTATCGAGAAAGATAGAGAGAAAACTGGAGCCCCAGTCATCCCTCTGCAGTGATTGCATTCGTGTGATAGTCCTGCCAATTCCTCTAAAGTGCCTGGTAAGAGCGCATCTGCCTGCTACTGCATGCATCGGGCTCCCGCGCCCGCTGTGTAATCTTCTGAACACAAAAGTCACGCGATTGTCCACGGACATCCGAAACATGCGACTGAGATACCAAAAGAGCCACCTCAGTGGTGATAAGAGAACAAGGGTTGGTCGCGTATTGTTTTTCTTGAAACGGTCTGCAGGCTTCATGAGTAGGGTGACGCGTTCGCCCTTGATAGGTACCACGAGCGAGCAGCGCCAATGGGCGCGTGAAAGTTTGGTTTTTCTCTGCGCAGTATTCCTAAAGAGACGCCAAACCAATTCATTAACTTGAGCAGACACGACTAGTGCATTGGGCGCCTCCGTGACCTCTTTAGTTCAATCGATTATGTTTTCTAATGCTGTAAGTTCTGCGGCAATATTTCTTTCGGAGATTAGAACTATGTTAATGGCACAAGTGCACGTAATTCGGCTAGCTTATTTTAACTTTGAGGGCGCGATTGGAACAGCGCAAAGCACTGTACGTAATAAGGCAGAAAAACAACGTGGGGTGTAAGCGCCTGTGTAGACTCCCTGCTTTCTGTTGTCCCATGATTTCGCGCTGTTCCTTAGGTGAGAATCGTATGTCTTTACTTTTTCATAGTGATGTAGTTGAGGGCATATTGATCTCAGTACTTATCTGAACTTAATCACTGTATTGCAGGCACGACCGATAAGGGCCAGAATGAACGGCACGACAATGAAATTGATATATCATATCGCTAAGGCCGTCCAAGAGAATAATTTTTAGGGCGCTTCATTTTCGGGCTTAATTTTTTCCTGAATGCGGGCGGTAAAAATCCAGCGGCATTTTCGAGCTGAAATTCGCATACGAACCGGGTTATTCCGCGAAGAGTTTCGCTTTTCGGGATTTTTCTGGTTATTGTTTTACGCCAAAAGGCAATTTATTATGAGCGCGCGTTTTTGCTCGGGGTATGAAATGCTGCCTTTTTGGCTCATTATTTTTATAAACAATACAGATATTGCAGACTGCACTCAAGAAATTTGCGAAATCAGATGTTTTTTTCTCTCATTCGTTACAGTTATTTCGTCCAGCGTATTGCCATCTCCTGCGCAGCACTTCCGCGTCCATGAAAGACCGGCCTGCCGTTCCTTGTGACACTTCAAATGCACGAGAGCCTTGGAGCACGACGTCGCTAGCTTCTTGATGCTGTCAATAAGGTGTCTTGCCAGTACCCGTGCTTTGGCCCTTTGCTTTCTGAGACGCACTTTTTGAACTTGTCCTCATATTAAGCCGCGTCATGAATTACAAGCGTTAAAAAAGGTCTAAAACAGTAGTGTGACTGAAAACACTCTCTGGAATCGGCACACGCCCGCTAGTTTTCCCCCATGCACTAAAACTCCGCATACTTGCTAAGCCTTCAGCTTTCTAAGTCTACAGCTAAGTCTACAGCTTATTGCTCTGTATAACCGCGTTCTCTGGAAGGCGCATTTTCGTGTAGTAATAGGGTTTAACTGGGTTCTTTCTGGTCCAAGGTTCGAACCTAGGACCACCACTTCACCTGAGCATTCGCTCTGCAAACTGAGCTCAGTTGGCTCAGTTAACATAGCGTCTGCTCCGGTGAGACGATGGTCCTTGTTCGATCCATAGTCCAGGACGAATTTTTCTTCAACTACGAACTTTCTGTGGAAGCTGTACAGCTTTCCTTTGTTAGCTGTGTGGCTACGCTCGGGCAGATTTAAATGAGCAATTGTTTCCTTTATTGCAAATCTACTCCACCTTGGGAGATTCGCTTGAACATTGTACCAACCCAGGTGTACATATTAACGAGACACGACTTTATTGACCTGCTCTGCATACAGATAATGTTCAGGAGCGTAGGGGAAGGATCATCCGGCGTGGCCGGGCGTTCTATACCAGTGCTTTGTACCGCCACCTCTCAGCGGGAGGCGACTTGAAATTTACCACTACCATGAAATCTTTCTCATGCACGATCTGTGCAGCGCGCGGCCTATGTCAGACGACAAAGTCATTGGAAATGACATCGGGGAAGACGACATGGCGATTGTTGCACACGCGTAATTAATGTGCACGCCACCTCTTTTTGAATGACTCCCTCGTACATGTGGTACAAACAGGAATCCTTTCGTGTTGTCAGACAGCCCGACATACAATCTGTCTATGACATGTCTAAGCATACCTTCGAGAAAAAGCTTCTAACGCTGTATATGTGTACTGTCGATTATGAGATATCCCGGTAATGTTATTGTCACGCCTGAAGTTAATAACACATAGATGACTTTCAGTGATGCACATGGAGGCTGAAAATATTTTAAAAAAATTGCCTACACAGATTGTCATGTGCAGTCGCAACTCCAGAACACCTTACTAAGTTGTGGGATGTATCCGTTGCTTATGGAAGAAGTAGCGCGAGCGAGAAAAAGACTTAATTTCTTTGATTATTGAGCTTTACGTGCCAAAGCCGAGGGGGCGATTATGAGGAACGGCGTAGTGAACAGTTCCAGGTTAATTGCCACCTCCTGGAGTTCTTTTGCATCCGCCGACATTTTGCGTGTCGCTTGCATCGAGATGCGAACGCTGCAGTTGGGACCATTTCTGCGACCTTGTGTTAAGCCATAGCACTGAGCCACCGCGGGGTTTAAAAAGGAAAACTTCATTAGTACAGTAATAAAATTAACAGGGAAATATTGTGGTAATCTGTGCTTGTTCCCGATAGGTGAATTTCTGCAAAGTGCGTGTATTCAGTTCAATACCATGTTATGCATATTAAGACTTAGAGAAATGGTTACAATGCAGTTGTAGATGTTTGTAGATATTAGGATGAGGTGTAGATATTTCACATCTCGCAGGAAGCATCTATCAAAATACTCCACTCATGCAGAAAAAATGAAAAAGTGAAGAAAAAATGCGCCCGCTCTCAGGGTCGTTCAGATAAACGATGTTTTGTGCACTTTAGAATGAAATTAGTGCAACTATATATGAGTGACAGTCTCAATATTCAGGTAGAAATCTAACTAGTGACACCATGCATACATACCCCTGTGTTCAATATAAGAGGGAACAAAGCATGAGCATCAAATTATTGACTACTCCATAATTATGTGTGAAAAGTACAGTTTGTTTCTGTTTTCTATCTAGTTTTTTCTTGGCATGTAATATTCAAAAGTCATTTTCAACTTTAGTGGAGAAATAAACAGAATATTCGCATTTTTGCGCAGATTAGTTGTTCTCTTTCATATTGCACACGGGCGTACATGGGCTATTATTAACTGTCATAACCCATGTAATGTCGTAAATTTTTCAGCGCTTTGTCTATCTTTCTAATACAGAAGAAGCGCAGTGCACATTTCTGTTGTGTTTCCCGAAGAAGCCTCTGCACCTCCAGAGTTTCGCTTTCTGGCTTTACGTGTATAAACCCCACTGCGGCGGCTAAGTGGCTGTCATTCGTTCCATCAGCCCAAGGTCATGGGGTCGAATCCTTGTGGCAGCGGCGACCGTATTTCGACCGAGCCGAAATATATAAGCGCTCGTGTCCTGTGCAATGTCAGCACACATTACAGAACCCCGGGTGGTCGAGGCTAAACCTGAGCCTTTCACTGCGGCGTCCTTCATAGCCCACTTGCAGCTTCGAATGTTGAGTCCCACATACTGTGCCAGCTTTGAAGTCTTTTTTTCAGGTTTGTTTCCTGCAACCACTCCCATGAGCATATATGCACAACACCTCCTCTTTTCTGCAGCTCGGTTAAGTATTCGAGTCACTAGTCAAGCACGACGGTTGTTCCGCCATCCAAAGTGACCTACTCCCGGCGGTGGAAACGGCTTTCTCGGGAAGGGGTTCCCGGAGGTAGAGGTGCTGCTTCGAGCGAGTACACATTTCCTATCAAAGTTCTGACATTAAAGTTTCACAACTAGTATGCGCGTGCCGTGCCTTGTCGAACCTTGCCCCGCTGATTCGTACACACCCATACATCTCTGCAGCCTCCAGGCTGTGCTGTTCGGACGGCTGTAAACATCCCACAATTTTGACTCAAATTTGAGCTACGTTACTGAACAGTTAGTGTGCATTCCTAAAAGCTTTGAAGTGAAATGAATATTGCACGTCCCCACGTGCTGAGCTCGGAAGAAAAAAGTGCTAGTAAATAATCGTTTCGACTACGCGGGGGAAGTTTGAAAACCATGCGGACTCTTGCCTTATTTACCCGCCTCGAATGAATGTTATTTTCATCGCAATTAGTAAGGTACTTACCTTGAAAATAGGCTCTTTTTAAAAACAAAAACGGTGCGTAATTTCACTGAGAACAGGGCGAGGCTGCAGAAATTGGCCCCTAAAAGGGGCCTTCTGGACACCTTGCCAGCACGGTGCAATTTTGCATCTGTTTGTAAGACTGGAACACTAACTCATGTGCAGAAGCTGCAGAGTTTTGACTGATTGGTTGGACACTGTAGGAATGAAAAAAGCACTAAAAAAGACAAGGACACAGAAAGCACACGGGGCGTCCGCCTTCGTGTGCCCTCCTCGTTTTTAGCGCTTTTTCGTCCTTGCAATAACCTTGGTGCGCCTACCGAAACCTTTTTGTAGTTCCGCTAATAATTTGTAAGTCTTGTTTTGGAGAGAGAGAGAGAGAGAGAGGGAGGTTTTAGTGAACGAAAGCTTAGTGGCCACCTTGATTTTTGAAGCCATGACCTGGTAATAATTTAGCAGGAAGGTGGGGAGGAGGGGGGGGGGGCGTATGTATATGAGAAATAGGGAGGTAGATGCTAATGAGGGGGGAAACAGAGATAACGTATGAACATACACGGACAGCAAATACTTTTTAGAAAATCAAGAGCCTAGGTGATTTTTTTTTTTTTTTGGCATATACTATATCGCCTGTCCAGCGCGCCATGAATCTGTCCAGAAGTTCACGGTCACCAAGCAAGTTGGAGCTACTCGCAGCAGCTGTCGCTCTCGCGCGCAACGGAGACATGCAAAGAGCATGGCCTACCGGCGAGCGTGCGTGGCTTCTCCGAATTGTGGACGACGGCTTTAATTTAGCAAGTCAGGCTGTAGAATGCAGAGGCCACTATGGCGATGGTCCTTCTGACTGCATCAGCTCGCGATAGCCATGCCTGTTAACAGGTTCTCCTCATATAAATAGCCCCGCCATGTTCTGCGCTGCAGCTACAACTCTTAGCATCTAAACGGGGCCGCAGAGCAAAAACATCTGTACACTGATATTTAGCTACAGCCTAAAAATAAACACCCTTTGTCTGATCTCAACGCTATGCCCAATAACCTGTAGGTGTTCTCTCTAAAAAAAAAAATTGCAGCCGCTCACCTGAGCATATGACGAGTGATCACCGCTATGCTCCAACTCACGAGTAGTTTGCAGCAGTGTGGAACCTACAGCCATAGAGACGGCCATGCTCATATGCTGACGCACGCAACCTCTCTGCTTTGTAAGGTTGTGTTGTAGGCCATTTGGTGATCCATATTGAAAAAGTGCTTCGGCGCGGAAAACAGGGACGAGACAATGAGAGAAAACACGCTCTGTAATGTATTTTATTCTGTCGTCTTGACCCAGTTTGACGCACAAAATCACTTTATGAACCCTTTCTGACCCAGGCTGAAATAAACCACGTCGATAGCAGTTCACAAATCTACCGCGGACTTGCGCATATCATCCAGAGCAGCTTATAAATCCGCACTTCACTGAAACAGCATCTTGGTGCGCATACGCAGGAAGAGAAAGCGAAGTTGGCGAACATGCACACTGCTTTCGAAAAGAGACAACAAGAAGTTTGCTCAGCAGACGCCGTTATTTACGAAGTGGACAGTGTAAAGTTTGGTCACCGTCACTAGTTTCTCACGGAAGCGCGCACCAAAGGCAAAGAAAAGATTATTTCCGGTTCTCCATTGAACAGCAAAGAAATGCAGCACAGGCGGGTAAGCTCACGCGTAACTTCACGCGAAATGATCGACGCTCTTTACAGCGAATGCAGATTAATCTGGGAATTTTACCTCACAGAAGCACAATGACCGTACCTGCGCATTCTTTACAATGACCATATTCGTTACACTGCAGTTATTGCAGCCTTCTTCGGCTATCAAATAAAGTTGATGCATAGCTGGGTGATTACACCACCACAAAGCACACAGAATTGAACGAAATTGAACAACCGAGACATCCAACCCGTAGAACAGTCAAGGAGCCACCAGATTTCAATCCGAAGCCTCGTCTTCCCGGCTTGCCTCTGGTGTCCATGGTGGATAACGTACAGGCTCGCCAGCTTTCTCTCTAGTTAATAGTATAGGTTTGTTCGATTTGGCTGCACTTTCTGCACCACTTCTGCATCACTTTCGCATTCGTATCGCCAGTGCGGCGCGCGCCCGCTGCACTTACGTCATCGCTTTGCAGAAGTGCCAGCCCGGTGCAGCACGAGTTCTTGGCTGGACATCACTCTCCGAATTCGAAGTGCAGCTGTAGTGCAGATAGCTATGGAGGCGCCTATGCGTAGGCTGGAGTAGCGGAGAATATATGACCGTAGTCTTAATGAAATTATGACACTTCTTTATTGAAAGGAGGAGGCGAGCAACTGTTTGTGGCGTCATAATTGTAAATCGAAGCGGTAAAGCCGAGCCCCATGGGCAGCATTTGAGTGCATATCCGTAAGGCATGTGTGTGTATACATGCAACAACATTTTTTTAATTTTTTTTTTAAAGTGGAACGACAATTGAGTTGAAGGACCAACGGGCCCTCGTACAAGAATCTCTCTATGAAGCTGCAGCAGCACATCTTGAGTGCTCCCCGAGCAAATCGGAATTCGTGCACATACGTACCAATCCAAGGTGCGCAACCAAAATTGCCCTCTCCCTGCTTAATGGCCCGATATCTGAACACGATGAAATCAGAGTATTGGGACTCTACATTCAAAAGAACCGCAAGATTGACACCACGCTGAAGAAACTCCGCAAGGTGGGGGATCAGGTGGGCCGTATGGTCCGCCGGGTATCAAACAAACGAGGAGGGTTGCGATGCAAAGACGCCCTGCGGCTGGCCAATGCATTCGTAACCAGCCGAATCCTGTATTCGGCACCGTACCTCCACCTGCGCAAATGCGATGAGAATGCTCTCGAAGTGATTCTCCGCAAAATCTACAAGAGAGCTCTCGACCTCCCAATTGCAACATCCAGCCAACGTCTCCTCAGCCTGGGATGACGAACACCTATGGGGAGCTGCGCGCGGCTCATCTCAGCAATCAATACTTGCGGTTAAGCAAAACACGAGCGGGTAGCCGCCTACTGACCCGCCTCCACATCAATTACACAACCCAAGAGGAAAAGCGGGTATCCATGCCCGAGGTCTGGCGCTTCGCACTACAGGTTCGCCCCCTCCCCAATAACATGACAAAGGATGCCCATGATGGCCGCCACCTCGCTCGAGCGGAGGCCATTTCCGAGCAGTATGGTGCTCGATCAGGGGTATTTTACACGGACGCGGCCGGTCCACACCATGGTGGTTGGTACACGGCTGCCGTTGTACACCAAAACAACCCAGTTCAGGGCCTCACCTTCCGTGCCCCTAACATTACATTCGCGGAGGAAGTTGCTATCGCACTTGCAGCCGCAGACCCAGCGTCCCGAGTAATTATCGCCGACTTAAGGGAAGCTTGCCGCAATTTTGAACAGGGCCTAATTCCAGATCGTACCTTACAAATTTTACACAGATGTGAGTACCGGGATCTGCCAACCCGGCGCACCATCATCTGGGCCCCAGCACATGCGGGGGTAGAGGGAAAGAAGGTAGCGGACGCTACCTGATCCGGCTACTGATTTTAATCCAGCTATTACTTTTCGGTAGATCTCTCTCCTGTATCAAACCGCTCATGGCCGATACCCACCCCCATGTAAAGGCCTCAAGAAGGCAGAGGAGCGTTGGCTTCTTCGGCTCTACACCAAGACGGTACTGTGCCCGGCAGTGCTGAAACATTTCAATTTGGCCTTTTCGGGCGAGTGTCCACACTGTGGGGAAGTGTTTGCGGACACGTATCTTATGAGGTGGGCATGCCCTGCCAATCCTGCTTTCCCACCCCGCCCCCACCCCACCCGAGAGGACTGGGAGGCTGCCCTGCTCAGCTGCTAACTCTCCAGGACCAACGAGCCCTGGTGACAAGAGACCGGGCCGCCACGGAGGCCACAGAGGTCCCGGACTAGGGATCCCTCCTAGTGATTGTGAGGGCCGGGCCCTTCAGGCACGGTCCAAGCAATACCTCTCTTGTACATAGTATAAATAAATGTTTTACACCACCACCACCACCACCCTCATACAACAGGTCCGCAGGGCAGCTCAAGCCAGTGCAGCCCTGGAATGAGGATCCCACCCATAAGCTCGCACAACTCCCTTTCTTTTTAATAAAGTTTTTCCTCCTCTTCCTCCGGAAGCCTTGTACATATGTGTGGTACAGTTGCATGGACAAATGTTTAGGGGAGCCCCCAAGGTGGAGAAGAATTTGTAATAAGGGAGTAATTACTCATTGACATCCACCCAAGCGCAGCCATACGGCCACGAAAGAAAGCTGTACAGCTTTCTCAGAAACTTCGTAGTTAAAGAAAAATTCGTCCTGGTCCCGTGTTCGAACCCCGGACCAGGACGAATTTTTCTTTAACTGCGAGGTTTCTGAGAAAGCTGTGCAGCTTTCCTTTGTAGCCGTATTTCTGCGCTTGGGTGGTTGTCAATGAGTAATTACTCCCTTATTATAGTTGCATGGAGGAAAGAAAGAACAAAGGAAAGGCAGTAACGTTACATTTTTTGAAGCCGGACGTGAGCGCTCCCTCCCGTAGTTGGCCGCCGTCTCTGCGCATTTGTGCATGCGCAGCAGACAATGAAGCAGACGACGCCGCTGCGCCCAACGTTACTATTGGCTGCGCCATCGGCCAAAAGACTCCTAGTGGCCATTGCGAAATCACGTGACTTCCGGCACATATTTTGTCAAGCAGCTCGGCTTGCGAGGGTTTCTCCTTAGCTTTTCTTCCTCCACGATATTGCCTATCTTTTTCCTGCGGAATGGGACATTCAGACCAACGGGAATGACGACAGGAAACCTGGGAATCTAGGCGAATACAGCCAGCGCTGAAAACAACAACAAAAAAAAAACACTGATTTGATTCCATTGTATGGCTGTGTACTTCGCCTTCTCTGGCCGCTTGCTAGCTGGGAAGTCCGCATTCTCGCTGCCGCCGGCGGGAATGCGGCAGCGAGCACCACAGCGACCACATCTACCTTGCCTCTGGTTAGGTCCGCCCGGCGATCCAAGCGATAAGTCAAGTATCTAGTGTTACGTTACTTGGCGTCACGTTAGGCTCATTTCTGATATGAAAGCACATGTGTTGCCGAATTATCTGAGCACAGCGAGGCCTAACGTGACAATGCGCTTCGGCGTTATGATCTGGGAAATTTACTCTCTATTTATGCCCTCAATATTGTTGCGCGCAGTAGCACTGGAGCCTGTATGTACACCAAAATTCATTAAGTAAATATACTAATTAGGAGAGGACAGCGTTCCCAAGGATGTCATGCATGAGATCTGTCAAAATCTCGTCGGAAATAGCATATGCATTTATGGTGAACAGCCGCCGCGGTGGCTCCGAGGTTATAATGCTCAGCTCTTGACCCGAAAGACGCGGGTTCGATCTGGACCGCGGCGGTCGCATTTCGATGGAGGCGAAATGCTAGAGGCCCGTGTCAGCGCCTCCTCTATTTTTACAATGCCTGCCGAGTAGGGTCGATCTGACCGTCCAAAACCCTCTTCTGTCCTCCTTTCCTACTCTCCCCCGTCGCCTAGCCTTCGCGCCTGCTGTGCGTCTGTGGGCGAGAGGACCATCTGGGTGGCGCCAGACAACGGAAAGCGGACGAGGCCACTTTGTTATCATTTCTATCTTTCTTCGTGAGGCGACGCTTTGCATCCTTCATGACCATCAGGCTGCCTGTCAGGTATGGACGCGTCATTCAGCGCGCTATTGGTGGCGCTGCTCACCGTGAAGCGCTGGTCATCGTGAAGCCGCTGCAGGCGCTGGTTTTAAAAGGAGTCACAGAGAGTGCGGCGGTTGGCATTGCAACGGAAGGCTGTGGCGGCTTTGCCAAATCATGTCGGTCTTTTAGCTAAGCTACAACGCTGAAACATTCCGGGAGAGGAACTTAAACTGCTTGGCGAAAATATGAAATCAGATGGTAAACGTATTTAGTAATAAGTTATGCTATTTTGGCTTTGGATTTTATCATGTTCAGTAAGAAAAAGTGGAGAATGAAATGTTCACGACAAGGCATTTTTCAAGACTACCAGACAACAATAGCTTTCCAGTCGTAGCTGTACTTTTGTCGAGATAAGCTGTCATTGTTACGACGACTAGATAAAGATTATTGTCAGTCCTTGGCAGCCTGCAGCTACGATTATTTTGAGAAGCGAAAAATGAACTTCATTCGCAAATACACGGCGCAGCAGCTGTTGCCAAAGCATATCGGAAGTTCTGCCTGGTCCTGACTGGAACCAGGGGCTAATAAAACGATGCAAAACAAAGAAAAGCGCCTCAAGAAAAAGAGGCAGATAAAGCGGAAATCAAGACCACTTCAGCGCGTGTTCAGGGGCAGTCCCCGTAAAGGCCGAACCAGAAGGCAGAGTTTCTTCAGCGCCGCGTCAGCGTCTCTTCTACCGGCGTTGTCGTTCGGCGCCGCAAGAGAGATCGACCAAACACATGAGGGCGTACGAACTGGCGTCTCCACCCGGGCGTTAGGTGTGTTTTGATTGTTGTTGAGCTCCGCTCGCGCACGAGATGCTTTGTCCTCCTAGTGCGTACAAAAGTGGTTGCGCTACAATGCAGCCTTCTTAAGGCTGTAAATACCTGCAATACAAGCAAATAGACACCAATTCTAAAAATGTAAATGGCTATAAATACAAAGAGTTGTACATACTATTACTGTAAATTGTTGTAAATATATGTGAATAAATGCACGTAAACGTCAACTTCTTTTGTACTGTCTGTGCAGCGAAGTTCCTCAGCTCCAAATAAACGAGCTTAAAATTGCCCACTCTTCACACAAAACTGAAAGCAGCAGCCCTGCTGCAGATAATTATCCGGTGCCATTTTACTGCTGCTGCGAGGACACCTCGTCCGCTTCGCGGACCACAACATTTACCTGCGCGAAACAATTTTCGTTAACAATGGTGCCACGAAATAAACTTATAACACTCTACTCGTCTGGCAAGGAAGAGCAATAAGTAGCGCAAGTACTTCAAACAGCGCATCAAGTATGCCAGCCGCCATCCTCAAGGGATAGGCGGAGCGATCACCACCGGCCACCTCTGCAAACGGCGAGCAGCTGCCGCTCCAGCCGATTGCCGTTGGAAAAAGCGCCGCGCCACGGATCAAGCGAGAGCTACTCAAGAAGGGGGAAACAGCAACAACTTGACAGACACCAGGAGTACGAGTAGGGCAGCGCCATCACCGCCGCGCGCCCAAACGCAAGCATGACGCAAGCAGTGGTACCATCTGGCTAGCGCCGCAGCGCGACAACTAACTGAAATTAGGTGTACCGACGGCTCCCATTGCGAAGCGGGCGATGCGGCTGGCATTGTAAAAATAGAGGAGGCGCTGCCCGTGTACTGTGCGATGTCAGTTTACGTCAAAGAGCCCCATGTGGTCGAAATTATCCGGAGCCGGCGCCTCTCATAGCCTGAGTCGCTTTGGGACGTTAAATCCTGTAAAACGAAAACCAACTTAAGATGAACACGTTTCGGTCAAGACCTTCGGCGCAACCCTGAAAGAACTGCTCTACAGATGTCAGTGAGTACACTGAAGCGTCTACATCACGTGATGTTTCATGCTTTGTACAGTGGCTGACACGGAGAGCTTTGATGTTTCTTTGCTTAGGAAACATTATGAGCTGTTGGGCCAAAAAGAAAACCAAATTCTAAGTGCGTATTAAACTGTGCATTTGTCACTCCTTCACGCTTCTGCTCCTTGTGGGACTTACAAATGACAACGAATAGCCGCTCGCGCTGTCGACATCGGCTTCAATGACGCAGCACGTCTGAGGTGCTATCACGATGACCTAGCTTTTGCAGTGCATCTGGTGCTGTAGTAGACCGTCCAATACCATGTTGTAACACATGCGAGAGACTGTACGGAAACCAGAGATTATATTATCCTCTTAAAAGAGCGAAAATTACGCGGACGAAAGCACAAAGGACACACACGGCGCTGACTTTCAACTACGTTTATTGCAGAAATTTACGTGAATTTATATACATGGTTTGATACGCTACGGATGAAAAAAGAAGGTGCAATGGGCAAGCAAGAAGTGACGCTAATCGTCTTTCACATGCGTTGCCAATACGCAAGTTACTTCCCCAATAATGCATAGGAAGGTGTGCCGGCGCAGAGGTCACGCAGAGCGATGATCCTTTGCGCTTCAGTCATTCCCCTCGTGTTGCGGTCCTTGCTTCTTCTGTAAATTCTGCTAAACTCGAACGCCGGTTGACACCTTTCTTTTGCGTTTCCTTGTTCATTCTGAGCACTGAAGCAGTGGGTTTCGGTTTTTGGAGCTCACCATATCATTTTTGTGTTCCCTTAACTTATCATTCAGGCACCACACTGTTTGTCCCACGCGCATTTTCCCACAAGATAGAGGAAGCTTGTAAACCAATGCTTGAGTTCAATCTATAGACCTGTTTTCGTATTTTATCTTATATGCATACTTGGCTCCGTCACAGGACTACTAATACGGCTAAGCAGAGAAAGCTTGCAAGCAGCGAAGAAAATTACTCGGACCTGCGAATATTGCACTATCTTCTTTAGGTTGTGGAACAATGTAAGAATGTAGGGAATGACTGCTGCATTTTTCTGCTTTTTTAGTTTTGTTGCCACGGCCGTGTTCCCGTTTCTCTTCCTGCTTACATACAAACACTCAGCAGCAGATAGGTGCATGTACATCGGGTAGCCTGAGGCCGATAGTGAGCGAAGCTGCGGCCACATAGGTGCTCGCAGGATTTCTTTAGGGCAGTTTTGAAACGTGAGCTCACAACGGTTTTATAGACTAGTTTAGAACGCGCGGAATTAAACTATAATGGTGGCTTATTGGAGCGGGGTTCATAAGCCCGTCACACGCGGTTGTCTGTGAGTACAATCTTTACATATAAAAAGCAAATGGTTCTAACCCATGTTCGATAAGCGCAGAACTTACAAAGAAGCAAGGACCGCATCACGAGGGAACTCACTAAAGCACAAAAGATCATCGCTCTGGGTGACCTCTGCGTCAGCACCCCTTCCCTTGAAATTTCGGAGCAGGAACTTGCGTACTTCGCAAGGCCTGAAAATGGCCATTAGCGTCAGTTTTCTTGCTTGCGCATTGTACCTGCGTTTTTTTCCATCTGCCACAGATTAATCCATGTAATAAATACACGCAAATTTCTCCAATAACCGCAGTTGAAAGTCAGCGCCTTGTGTGCGCCTGTGTCTCGGTCCGTGCCATTTGCGCTGTTAAGATATGAACAATTGAAGAGCCCGCACCTCTACCCTTGTTATATTCAGTGTTGACCCAAGTACAACATTCACATGCAGACATACAGACTTGTTGAATGTACAAACAATTCTGAAACAACTATGCCAGGGCAAGTCAGCATTCCAGTAAAACGTTTAGACAAAGCTGAGGTGTCCCGTGGGGGCGTAATCGCGGAAAGTGATTGGTGTGACCGCAAGAATGCCCATCCGCCCATGCTTCTAGTCTTAATCCAGCAAGCACGGTGGAGCTACCAACAGCCTTGGTCAGAAGTCTTGAGGCAATAGGCCTCGCTTTTAATCCGTGTAATTGGATTGTTGCGGCGCACCCGAAATTCCAAATCTCCAGAAGGGGAGCAAGACCCTTGTCCTAGCCCCTACGGACATTTAGAGCTTCAAGGGTGCCACAGGTGCGCGACTGTACTGCTCAAAAGCAAGCCCTCTGGCCTGAAGACTATTCACCGAGGCTGTACGTGGAGCATGCTCGCTCATTAACTGCTTGATTAGAGGTCACTGGTTAAAACCAAACGCACCATGTTAGCGCAGTATAATTTTCCACTTGCTGAGCTATTACTGTTATCGGTTATTTCGTACCTAACAACCTCACTCGTCACGGACTTGAGCGCAGGTACAACACTCGCACGCGGAGTGAGATAAAATTTGACGGTAATGAAAGTCCTTGCTCTCGTTGTAGTGGCAGTCCATCGCTTTTCGCATCGCCTCGTAGAGCTGGCGGTGCTTCCACGGGCTCGGTTGGTCAGCAGTCCAGAATCGAAGGCGCCTCCCTCCTTCTCACGCCCCTTCGTCCAACGAACTCTCCGCCCAGACGGCTGCAGCGTTCGTCGCCAGCGCCCGGTTTTCTGGGGCGCATCCTGTCGTGTCCCGGGCTTGGCTGTTTTTGCGCTCCAACTCGTCCCTCGGGGACGGCCGCCATCGTCCTTGAAGCGACGGCCCACCGGCGGGCCCTCGCGCGGGAGCCCGCACACCGTTGTTATTCATGGCGCGCGCACCCCGCTGTCCCGAACCTGCCCATCGGTGGGCCTCCGGAGCGCGCACGGCTCCCGAGCGCGTGGCGTCCAGCCGGTCAATCCGCGCGGTCTCCATTACAGAAGCGCGTTGCGCCACCGATATTTGCCGGTGCGACCGCGAGTCCTTGACCGTTCAGCGGGCAGCGCCTATTTTTCTCGCCATGGCACATGGGCCAAACACGCGGCACGCGAGGATAAGAAGTAAGAACGGGAAAGAAAAAGTACGAGGGTCGGCTGAGGGAGCGCGCGCGCAACGCGTGCAAGGTGAAACCGGCAGGCAGACTGTTGCCTTCGACGAAGTGCAATCGCTACGTCCATTTCGCAACGTGGGCTTCTTTCCTGGAATCATTTGCGAGCGCACACGTACTACGCTACGCGAAGAGAGGAGGTGTCGGGGTGAAGGTGGAAGAAAGCGTTTTTCATTATTTTGTCCCCCGGCCGAGGCTCTCTCTGTTCTTCGCTCTCATCAACATAAGCGGAGACGAAAGGGCAGACGACGACAGTCGCTTCGAGGGGGAAAGTTCCTTGCGAGAGCGTAAAGCCCCCCTCGAGCAGAAACCAAGAAACACCCGGCGCAGCGTCAGACGGAGCCTCTCCTTGGCTCCGACGGGCGCCTCGTCGACTTAGGCGCTGACGGGAGTGGAACTTGTTGGGGCTGTGCAGGAGCTTCTCTTTTTCTCTTGCATTCTTCTCGCCGCTTCTTCGCAAGCGGCCCTCCGCTCTACGATCGGCCGGTAACACTGAGCGGCCGGCTCAGTCACCCGCCTGACACCGTCGGCGGCCACTCTGAAAAGCTCTCCGCCTTCCAGACCACCCACAGGTGAGACCCCCGCGCGTCGTCTGTGCGCACCAGCCTGATGCATCGCCTCGAACAGGCCATGTGTCGGGACTGCGCATGAAGCACGTTCAACCGCAGCTGTTCCCTTGTCAAGGCATGCGACAGTGATTATCGCTGCGCTGTCTCGAAACGCTGGAAGGTGGCTACCTTTCAAAGCAGCTCTCATATCACCCCGGTGTGTCTAAAGCCGGCTTCTAAGATGAAAGGGCTCAGTTTATGATGAAGGGTCGTTGCACGTAACGTAGCTTGAATCCGTGCTACACGAGTGACATGGCGACATTTGGGTTTAAATAAGAAACGGGGAGGTAAGGAGGTTCGCTGATTAGACGGTGGACTTTTAGCAGTGATATGAAGTTGTCCAAACTAACGGCGGCCAAATATCTGCTCCCGAAAGTGAAGAAATTTGCAGTTCATGTGTTGCCATTCATTTGCTCGGCGATACGGCACAAAAACTTCAGAGAATACGGATACAGAGTGCGGCGTAATGCTTCATTTTCGGGATGAGGCAGGCAGTGGTAAGGCAGATGGGGTTGCCAGGGGCGGCAGGGAGTAGATGATGAGGACAGGAGAGGAACGTAGGTTGTAGACTCCAAGTCAATGAATTTGAGCAATTCAGGCAAAAAGCCTCTTGCGCAGGTGTACAGGGGGGGGGGGGGGGGGGGGGGGGTTAGCCCAAATATTAAATTTACACAAACGCACGCACGCACGCACGCACGAGCACAGCGCGATCTTGGTGTATGAGGCATATATGTACGTGTACACTTCAGGTTTACGGCGTTTAACGTTCCATAGTGACTCAGGCTATGAGGAACACCATAGTGGGGGACTGTCCGGATAATTTCGACCACCTGGGGTTCTTTAACGTGCACTGACATCGCACAGTACACGGGCTTCCAGAATTTCGCCTCCATCGAAGTGTGACCGCTGCGGCCGGGTTCCAACCCGCGTCCTTCGGGTTAGTAGCCGAGGACCATGACCACTGAGCCACTAAGGCGGCTGTGTACACTTCAGATGTGGCTGCGACAATAGAAAGGAAAGTATGAAGTGAGGCATATGCTTACCTGTAGTTTTGTTGCTACACAGTTTAAATTTGCAAATTTGTCCCGCAGCTCTTACGCCCCCGCCTGAGTTCCTCTAATACAAGCACCACAAGGCTGAAAGGCGTGTAGTGAGATGCATAGGTATAATACGCTGCACGAATGAGAGCTGACTGCGTCTATAGGATGCGCTAACGGTTCCACATACGCACTGTGTCGCCTGCAGTTATGCGCATATCACGTAGGGAACGCATCAAGTTATACTTTATGCGATGAAATCCACTGCCCCATCCAGTCAGCTTTTTTCGATTGAGAAGGTATGTCCGAGAAGGCGTAAAGCCTTACTAAGGCCCTCTTTGCAAAAAATGAAGAGCCCCAGTAAATGAATTTATTCCCTGAGGTAAAGCCCCAAATTTTGTATATCTGAACCGTTTATATAGAGAGAAAAAATTAAAAGTGATAAAGATCTGGAAGAGCACTTTATTGGCTTTCTAATAGCTCAGTGCACGACATGGAACTCATTCCGTTTCGCACGTAGCAAGCGGTACACGGCTTTCTTACCTGGGTTTTCAAGCTGCCTGTTAATTGAAGGCGTGTCAACTTAGGAGTTTTCTAAACCTCAAAACGTCGCTGCAAAGAACTGTACAAAAGCAAGCGGTTCACTTGCTGTAGAGGGCAAAAGATATTTGTTCATACAGCCTTATCTGAAATGATTCCAAGTTAGACGACTCAAAAGGGAAATGATCGATATTATTGGTAAACTAGCACACGTTCGAAAACGATGAGCCTTAGATCTAGTGCTCACCTTGCAAACACCTCATCTTCGAATGGTTTGAGGTGTTCGCATCGATATTTCTAAAAGGAAAGCATACGCTCAATTTTAATTTCGCCTCTAGACGAATAAGTTCTAAAAAAATTCGCAAGCAAAATTTCTTCTTTACAAAGGAGCAGGGAGGTTAATGGCACCGTCTACCGACTCACGCCATCAAGGGTGGAGGCGATACGCCGAGCAGACCATGTATGTACGCGCAAGCACAGAGGATATCCATGCATGACGACCGTATAGATAGGCATCGAAAGACCAATATATTGCAGCTCTGGCCTGGGAACCACGGCATCGTGGCTGGGCAGAACAGGGCTGATCCTAATCTCTGTGGCACAGTGCCAGATGTTAACCAGCGAGCTTGCGAGCTGCAGGCGCCCGAATAAGCAAGCCATCCAGAGGTATAAAAGGAATATTTTTTTTTGTCGTGCTTTTGTGTTTGGGCAACAAATGCCTCACGCTGACTGAATAATTGAGCGCATGTAGCAAATGGGCGACTATTTCTTGACCTTTACGTGAGCTGGATACAAACGATGCGACCCCTTTCACTTAGCGTAAACCCGGGGGGTAGATAACTGAACACGATGCGCCTCTGTCCTCCACCGCAACGTGGCGCCACCTGTCTTCCGCGCTGCTCATTGGCCTTATTTTTTTTCCTTTTATATAATTATACTGAAAAATTTGCTGACCTCGTCGCCGCGAAGCACTTTCGGGCGAACTCGACGAAACCAGAGACGTAGATGACGTTCGTGAAAAAAGAAAGAGATAGGGAAGAACGAAAACTGCCTGACAGGCTTTTTCCTTTTTTTTTGTTTTTCAACGCTCTCTGTCGGCACGTAGACGCAAGGACTACGCAGACCTTACAAAAGCAGATGACCGGTCGGCTTTCTTAGCGTCCTGGCGACTTTCCAGGAATCGATTTGGTGGGCACGCCTTGCAGGCGGATCGAGTATATATAGCCAGCGCGAGACACGAAATAGATGGCAAACATATGAAAACAAAAATAAGTTAAATTAACATACTGGTCATGACGTGCTCCATCATAGCGAGTGACTGCAACGGGCCTTACACGCATTACAGAAGAGCCACCGAGCTAGTAAACACGGCGGGAAGATAAAAATTACACTTAAGTTGGTAAACGCTGTGGAAGGGTCTTAGAGCTGTCGCTCGTAAACAACTTACCTGGGAGTGAGAGAAACTTCAAACCAACAACAAATATTACTTTACAGCTGACGGTAAAGTAAACGAACAACAACTTCGGCAGCTGTAACAGCAAATGAGAAGATGCTGTGATATTCCTTAATGGCCTTTTCGTCCTCGTTTGTTGCGATACAGCCGCATATACTCTTCCAAAACGAATGTGAGTCCAACAGCAGAAACTTTATGCTAGCAGTGTCGCGACCGCTCCCGTAAAAAAAGCAATTGAGCCGAATCAGCTATCCTGTAGATTACATCACGGTACCTCCATTCAAGAAGCCACTGACTGACCCTGCGCTCGGGGTATGGTCTTGTCGAGTACAGTGAAGGTTGGATGCAGACCACGCAAGGGCTCTTTGTCGCATCTGGAATCAAACGCACATGCGTCCATTCAAGTGTGCTTTCGACAGCTGTGTTATGCTGATTAAGGAGCGACGAATGCGCTTTAGGGTGATCACTCACCACATAGAGTCAGCGTTTCGCTATAGTCAACGTTGCGCTAGCCTTAGACGCTCCTCAAGGTATTAGCGGAACCTCTGTGAAGAGAAAGGTTCGTTGTGATCCCAATTCTCGCGAATAAATCACGCTAAGAAGTACGGACAGTAAAAAAGTCCCATGCATAAAATTAAAAGATAATGAAAGAAAACAAACAACAATTACTAATAGAACTTTCTTGAAACCAGACAACGCTCTCTTAGAAGCAAGAATTGTAAAAAAAAAAAGATTGCATGACTAACTCATCAAACGAAGCAAGGAGCTTCTTTTCGCTCTTCAGTTTGAATTTTCAGCGGAACAGCAAGAAACTGGACATTCAATTAGGCGCTTCATTCGCTTAAAGCGCTTGAAGAAGCCTTGTTCGGCTTCTTCGTCAGTCTTGTAGCCTCAGAACTATGCTGTTAAGCGCGGTTGAAGGCTGGCACGAAGAAAGCAGTTCGCAAAGCGAAAACGACAAGCCGAAAGGAGTGTTCGTGAGATAAGCGCTCGGGCAGCCCTCTTTCTCGAAGGAGCCTCTCGTGTCGCCTTCCGGTAAAAGGCATCCGCGCGGTCGACTGTCCTCTGCCACGCGCCCGTCCCTTTCGGCGCTGCGGCGGTGACCCTGAAGCTCTGGTGCATTGCGGAAGAGCGCAGTGGTATCAGCGGCGGTGGAGGCGCCCCCACCCTGCGGTGCGGAAGACGTGCACGCTTATCGGCCACGAGCCCGAATGTCCCGCCGACTTCCATCGGAAGGGAACGGCGGCTCCTGACGGGGCTCCGGACGGCCCAGACAGCAGCCCAGTGTCAGTGGGGCGACTGAGCGCTGCTCTCCCGTTGCTCGCAGGCGCCAAGATGCGGACCCTTCTCTTGACCACTGCCCTGGCCCTGCTTCTCCTGGCCGGCTCCAGCAACGCGCAACGGAGGAGAGGTATACGCTCGTTCAGCCATCGCCACGTGTCGAAGGGTGGAGCGAGGGCGAATTTGTGGCGAGATTTGCAAAGCTTCTCTTTCGTGAAAGTGGTTCCCAGTTCAGTGGGGCCATTCCGATTGGCTGTCGCGATTGGCCAGCGCTCTTGCGCCGGCCAATCTCGTAGCCTTCATCCATAGCAGTAGCTTCGCCAATCTGTCCTTCAGCCCACATCGAGAGTACAAGCTCTGTTCTACATTAGAATTACTCTCTCGTTAATCATTCTTCGCAGCATTCAAGGTTTACAGATATATATCTAAAGGCTGTAGCGGAGAGCTAGGTGTTAGTGGCCTCAGTTTACTCGAAAAGAACTGAAAAAATCAGCTGGGGCCTTTCTCGTCGAATATTTTGTTTGGGTTATCCTCTCGTTAGCCAGTACTCTTGTGCTGGTCAGTCAGAAAGAGCTCTTAGGTGAGAAAAGTTTTGCAAATAAGGGCTCTGAAGCTGCACACTACATCCATAAGCTGAGCTTTATTTTCGCTAACCATGCAGGTGGTGTACAGCATACAACGAGGAAGTTATTATTAATGAGCTGAAATTCGCCTCCTCAATAAAATGACAATAGTTGTGGAATGTGAGGGAGAGTCTATCCATATATACTCACCAAGGCAGGACACTGGACCAGAGTCCTGGCTCGGTGGCCATTGGACAGAGTCATAGGGACGTCCTCAAACCTTTCATGACAACTCAAACCTTTCATGACAAATCTTGAGTGAACATTTAGTATCAGAACTGCGATCGCCTCCGCATACTTACGGCAGTGTGTAGAAGCTTTAGGAGCCCTTCTTTCTTAACACGAAACTGACATTTCTGATAGCATTCTTAAAAGTTGCTGCGCCAGGATTGAATGGGTGCTACAACATCACAGCCCTTCCCGCAAAGAACATAAGCAAGGTCATGTTGACCGGGCGCAGGACAAGGCCAGGGCCGTGGCCAGTCTCGTGGCCGAGGTCAGCCGAACCAGGGCCAGAGCCAGGGCCAAAGCCAGGGCCAGAGCCAGAGACAGACTGCGCCGGCGGGGCGCCCCAACTCCGACTGCCGGACAGCGTCTGGCCAGCCGGGCGTATGCCAGCCCATCAGCCATTGCGTGTTCCAGTTCAACGTCATTGAAGACATCGGGACCTCCCGCTGTGGCGACGCCATCCGTGTGTGCTGCCCTCTGGACACGCCAGCGGCATCAGGGCAAAGTAAGCGGCTGTGTGTTCAAAGCGTAGGCAACCGCATTCCGAGCGGTTATCCTGGTGAGAAAATCGCGTGCTTGCAAGAAAATGTACTGCTGGATGTCTCCCGTCTATGCGCGCTTATACATAGCCTATTATGGGTAGTTGAACCTGGCGTAATACGCTTTTGTCTTCCTAACAACGGTGTAACGGCGGCTCTTTTGCCAAGGTCAGTCTGCATTGCTGCTGAATGTAAGTAGATTACAAAGGAACGACGCTATGGATGGGAATGAACTGGACGTGCTTGATTTTGAGACGGCGAGATTCCACGAAATGCGCTGATTAATCATTCAAACTGGGCTACATCACATGTGCGCAGTGTTCCTCATAAAGTGCAACAACTGGTTAACGCATTTTGCAATGAGTTATATCAGCTTGCCGATTTCTTTCACTTTATTTTGGTACCGCGAAATGGCCATTAATTGACGTGGCTCCACGCCACGTCGAGAAGGTTCAGTGCTGTCGCTGCTTCTTGCAAACATCTCGCATTGCACAATGAGCTAGGTAACAGTGCACACTTTAAAATCGGGATTCATTCCTTCAGTGCGAACTGATTCTGCTGCACAGGTTCGGCGTGCATGTTGCGAGACGAGGTAACGCGGGGCGGCACAAGTTACGCGGCGATACGAGACAAATCGCCTCGCAACTTGTCTCCCTTGAACATGATGCATGTTCGAAGTTTATCTTAACTGGTTAGTTAACATCGTTTCATTAGAACTGACTAGGCTGTGACGACAGCCTAGGGGCTCTGAGCGACAATTACCGGGTCGTGACCCCATCTTTCAGAACACTGACATAGTCTGAGCTGGGTAAATTTCACTTTTTTTTCTCTGACGTATCATTCGGGAATATGTTGGTAATAGGCTGCACATGTATGCATTCCAAAACTGATTATTCATTCGCTCTCTTTCTCCGCTTCTCACTTCTGCTGCTTGCGTTTTCTTGTCTACGTCCGTGTCGATCGGTTATTTCCTTCACCCGATTTCCGAGAAACAGTCCTGCCTTTCTTTTATCGACGCTGCTTTTGTACGTACACTTTCTCCTCTTCAGTCTTGTGTGTAACATATTTACTTGGCCGATTTATATAAGTTTTTTTAGTTCTCTAATCATTAACTACTACTGCTTTTCGAAACTCTGAGTTGCTGGCTAGGGAACTCGCCACTTCAGCCTCTCACACTCCATCGTCTGAAATAAACATTTTCTGAGCCCTTTTACAGCTCCGCCAGTAGTTGAGAATATTGCCTTCACGTGCAGGTCCCGTCAGCCGGCCCGTGACTGTGATTGGAAGAAGAGTGGCTGTGCCAAAAATCTCTAAGGACGACTTGGACATCGCTGGCCGAGCCAGTCTGAGTGTCGTCCGCGGAATAGAGGACGCCGAGAGAGCTCTACTGAATGATGGTGAGTGCCGCAGACCTAGCTGTGTGATTAGATACAATGTTTCCGTAGTGCCTGAAATATCGCGCGATTAATCTGCACGTACGACTCACGAGAGCCCAGCCTCACTATACACGCTGTGGCATTGTGCAGGACTCTCTTAGACACTTAGTAAATACCTCACTGCTTTAATTCAATCGTCAGCGTCATTTTTTGCAAACTTTTATTTTCTTATCGTGCCATAAATTGGTTACAGAAGGAACGATGCACTAAAAAGTACCTTCTGGTCTTGCCGAAGCTGATGCTTAAAGAATAATACACAATATCAAAACCAATCTTGGACAAATCTTGGAAGTTGAACGCCGGCATGCGATCAAATAAATACGAGGAATTTAGGGTTAAATACAAGGAACAAGTTCGACGGGCTTTGAATCCTTGGATATTTTCGTTTAAGGTCTTGCCATATACCTTTAAAGAAGGGGTTTTGCATTTACTCTCCGAGAATCCAGCATCGAGTTCAGTTAAGGAATGCGCTGGAGTGCATAATTTCATCGGATTAAAATGTAGACGCAGGGCAATGAAGAAACGCGTTTGAAGTCAGAGTTTGTCCGGCATGTCTATATTCCTTCTTTGCCCTGTGTCTAAATTTTGGTGCGCTAAATCTATGCATTCAAGCTACAGCAACCAACTATGCCGCCTTTGTTTTAACAAATTAGTGAAGGTGGTCTCTGTGGAAGAGAGCCAAATTTAGACAGCAAGAAATCACAGCGAACTGAGCGGTTTTCTGCTACAGGGGATTCCAAGATATTCCGGGAAGAAAAAGACGCATTTTCGATATCTTTTTTAAATTTATTGCGTTTTGCCAAACAAACAAAAGGCGCTTCCCTCCGCGAATTTTTAAAGGTTAAGGTTATGCCGTTACTCGATACACCTCATGGATTTATAGGAATTCCATTAGGTACGTATTAAGTTATTTTCCACTTGACACAAAGCATTCAAACCTTTTAGCACAATCTATTTTGAAGCCAGAGTAAATATTCCAATCCTTCAGCTGCACCCTCGCTTAACGGCTTACAAAAGTCATGTCTAAACCCCGTATGCTTTATCGTACGGGCAGCAAGTCGAGACAAGCGATTTCTTCACAATTTTTTTTTCTGTTAGGTGATTGTAGGGCTAAAATTTTTTACAAACATAAGCTGATCTTAGATTTAACCACAAAATGCCACTAAGGATCGAAAGCATGCGAAATGTTTTTCATCGCATTACAGTTGCGCAACAACTTTTTTGTATCCTATTTTAATCAGTGAATGCCTTCCAGACGTTGAATTGAGCAAACTAAGAGCTCCGAGATCAAGGAATAACATTTTTGACATACTAGACATTGAAGCGCAATATTTAAACGAATTAGGGTAAACTGCAAGCATAGCTCCGAGTTTCGCATTAAATGACTGAATATTATCTGCATGTTGCTGTCTTTTCAATGTTCCCTGCCCACCGTGTTTGCCCCTGTTTTTTCGCGTCCTGTTTCCGTCTCAGGGGCAGCGTCACGTAAATGCGACTCTTAGGTGTGATAGAGATTCGGTGCACAGCTGTCGCCACGCGAGGCGACAAAGTGCATGAGTAAATCTTCGCTTCACCGTTAATTTCATTTTAAAATGATGTAGCACATCATGAGGAAGTAAAGAATCTGCGCCAGAGTCGCCCCTTGCAACTTTACTGTGTCGGTCTACCAAGCATGATGCGACTTTAAAGCATCCGGCATACCAGTTCACTTCTCACGTTGTGGTCAACTGTGCACGGTCCCAGGTCTCTTTGCCAAGCGACACACGACCGCATCCCTGCACGCCGCCTTCTTCGGTTCCAAGCCGATCGTCCAGTCCCTGGGCAGGGACGGCCTCATCGGCCTCGAGGCCACGCGGCAACTCGCTCAAAGGTAGGTGCGCCCACAGCGGAGCCAGTTCTCCGCCGGCATAGGCATAAAAAGGAAGCAGTTAATTTCAACGCCTATGCGCTGGGCGTCACGCCCTGACAAAAATATGGAAAGTAACCGTCTACTCGGTGGCAGAAGGAAAACGAAACGGGCTGCGGAAAGGGTTATGGCAGAGACAGCGGGCGATCGACAGCCAATTTAAGGAAGCATGCTGCTAAGGGTGGATACGTCTTTACGCTGCAGTTCTTCCCATGCTTTGGCGGCGATGCCATCCATATCGCTTTTCTCCCTGCGACTGAATCCCTTGGTGAGTTCCCAGTGGCGCTGCCTTCTGCAGCAGCACCAGCAGTTATGTTGATGAAGACGAAGAAGCACTAGCTCGTATTGGCTTCGAGTACTCCAAGATCCCCCGCCGTGGGTATGTGCCATTCAGCCCGAGGACATCATCATCATCATCAAGATCTCGGCTGAGATTCGCAAAAGCTCTCATACGAAACGATGGTTCGTGACTGGCTGGGACCTTTCCCATCGGGTGACAAATTTGAGCGCTGGCCAACGACACTGTGTACTCGTGTAAGAGAGTTTTGCGAATACTGCTCCTGTTGGTACGACCCTTAACTGCTTTGCCGCCGTGGCTCCAGCGTCGCGGAGACAGCCAGGAGTTGCAGCGTTCAGTAAATGCGGACGGCCTCACGATCTCAGCCAGCTACAGATGGTGAGCTGTACTTCGACGCCCTCTGAGACCCTGCGACAGATGCTTACCTCGTGCAACTAGCCACAGCATGACACTGTATACCCTCACTGTGAGACTGACGAGCCCTACCAGCAGCCGCAATATCAGCGTCAAATGAAGTGCGAACAAGAAAAATGAAACGTGAACTGCAAGACGATATCATGTTAAGCACATAAAGCTCAGTACTAGCACAAATTTGTTTCACAACGGAGGCGCAAAGACTGTGCAAGTGCTAATCAACCGCGTCTGTATTTCCTCTCGAGAGATACAGGCGCTTTTGTGTTGGGAATTTCAGTTCTCTTATTCGCGTTTCATTTGATGCTGATGGCACATGCCTACTTAACGACACGTTCCGAGGCGCAATGTACGTCAAGAGCTCCACTCTGTGGTTCAGGCATTGAAGGTTTGCTGCACGCCGGTACATCACTGGCACCGTAAAGCACGTTGCTGGGGTAGTTGGTTCATACTTGCGCAAGTAAACTTAGTAGCACAAAAAAAAAAGAAACAAGGGGAAGACGAAATTTCTCATGGGCGAAAAATTCCGCGGAAATTCTTTCTTCACCTCGCAGGTCGAACAAACGCAGCATACTGCTCGCAATAACCGGCGGCCCACAAGATGGTGAGCCTGTATGTTCTGAACTAGAACCAGGGCGAGACAGTGATTACCTCAGAATGAAAGGGAGAACGCGCTGACAGCACCGCAACTGCTTAGCCTGATGCTAGCACGAGAACATCGGTCAGCAGTCGCAGGATGCTGAGGGGGGAATGTCAGACTACAGACAGGGTAAGGGAGAAACGCAGCTACTCCGGACGCAGTAACCGTCAAAAAAAATGGCGAAGCGGTAGGTTAAAAGGGTGAGACGGTAGACACAATGCCTTCCACTACGAATGTTGCAGCCAGCCACCCTTAAGATATCGTTGTCTAGAAATGAGCAGCGGAGTAAGGATGGCTAGAGGAGTGGCAGGCACAGGCTCATCGGATTCGTGCGCCGAGCTCAGTGAGCCGCCTCCCGCTTTCGAATGCATCCCCGCGGTCACAGAACTGTCCCACGCTGTCAGCTCGCGCTAGGCTTGGTGGGATGCTGCGAACGCACGCTATGCACATATCTGAGTATGACGTTCTCAAGCCTCTCTGATTTTCCGCGGTTGCGACACAAGTCTGACACGGTGAGCCTGAATCGAGCTTTGCGCGTCTGCGTTCATACGCGGCCTACGCGGTTCAGAAAGAGCAGCCCCGGACTTTTATTTCGTGGCAGCCAAGGCGGATCTCGGCAATCTCCTTGTATGCAGTGCGCGGTGCGAGGGTCCAGGTGCTGCACGGCAAGAGGCAGCCAGATCTAGCGGTTTTCCGTTTCCGTCAACGGTGCCAAGGGCAGCGTCGCTGCAAGGTCATTGTCCCGCGGGCCGCGTCTTCGGGATACCCTTCGGCTTCGGCCGTATTATAAATGTCCGCACTTTTTATGACAGTGGCGTCGGAGGTGCACGTATGTCGCCCACTTGACTGCAGCCCTTGTACCCTACGAATGTGAGGATGCGCTAGCAGCAGAGGCCGTGCACGTTGTGTGCACCGCTGCCTCGACACGTGTCGCTGCTATAAAATAGAAAGCGGAGGATATGCTAAGATAGCCGCACCTGTCAGAGCGGCGCACCCCGCGTCTCCTCTGCGCCGCCTCAAGTTCGTGTGCGCTGTGGGCGGAAGTTCCTTTCCTCACCATTTCCTACCTACGCGAAGCGTACAAGGTGACTTTGACCTGTCGGTGGCGGTGCTGGGCTGGCCACCACACCAAAGCTTCTAGTCATTTTTTTTATATCTATACTTTTCGAGCAGGAAAGCTGCAACTGAGACTAAACGAATATTTAGCTTACCTGCCTCAGTCATTTATTTATTCATGGTCGTAAATTGCGCTCAGAGGGCATTAGAATAGGAGGGCATGTTACAAAAAGTGACGTGTAAAACAAGCCACAATCGTCAAAATGATCATCACGAACGGCAAGTCGTCAAGGTAACAGTGGAACAGTCAAGTGAGAAGACGGTAAGCAGCCCCGGCACAGACAACTCGCCAGCAGTATATTGAGCAAAAAAAAAAAAAAAGCAGAAAAGCAGGAATACAATCTTTGCACTGAAGCCCGTAGAAGCTGCGTCAGCAGAACTGGAAAAGTGTCGTCAGTCGCTGAGACGACACATTCTGCTAGTCTGTTCCATTGTTTTATTGTTCGTGGTAAAAATGACGATTGGTATACAGATGTGCGGCAGGCTACTTCCCATTTGTGGAACTGTAGTCTTTCCTCGCGGAGATAAACGTAGGTGGTTTTAGATAAAGATCGCGATCAACTGAAACCTTTCTTCACGCTATTCGCTTCAGCAATGTAAGCATGGATACGAAACGGCGTGTTTCGAGAGGGTGCCAAGAAAGCGCTTCCTTCAATGCGGTAACGCTAGTGATATACATGTAGGAATTAGTCACAAGACGTGCGCCCCTATTTTGAACAGCTTATAATTTATTTATAAGTGTAGTGTAATTAGGGTGCCAGACTGCGGCGGCCTATTCTAGGATGAAGCGGACATTAGTAAAATATTAAAAAAATATAAAATATAGTAAAATATAAAGTTTCTTTAACATCACCAGGGGTGGCCCTGAAATTGCGCTTGATGAAATTAAGTGCACGGCCAGCGTTCATAGTTACATATTCTACGTGTTTGTTCCATGTGAGGTTTGAAGAAAATGTTATGCCAAGGTATTCAACGCTATCTGCCAAAATTATATTTTTTATCCAAGTAATACATTGCCTCCACAATTGTGGAGGCAATGTATAGTTACGTATTCTACGTGTTTATTCCATGTGAGGAGCCTCCGCGGGGGCTCAGTGGTCGCGGTGCTCGGCTGCTGACCCGAAAGACGCGGGTTCTATCCCGGCCGCGGCGGTCGAATTTCGATGGAGGCGAAATTCTAGAGGCCCGTGTACTGTGCGATGTCAGTGCACGTTAAAGAACCCCAGGCGGTCGGAATTTCCGGAGCCCTTCACTACGGCGTCCCTCATAGCCTGAGTCGCATTGGGACGCTAAACCCCAATAAACCAAACCACTCCATGTGAGGTTTGAAGAAAATATTATGTCGAGGTATTTAACGCTATCAGCCAACATTATATTTTCTTTATCCAAGTAATACACTGACTCCATATTTGTGGAGGCCAAGAGAGAGGCACATGAAGTGCAAATTATGAAAACAGGAGTTTCAAGAAAACCTGAGTCTGATGAACATTCTGGGGTTTTTTTGCGCAAAAGACACGACACAAAAGAAACGAGGCAGACAGGACAAGCGCTTACTAACAATTCAGGTGTATATTGACGGAACATTTGCTTAAATACAGCAGCTGCTCTTATCAAACAAGAAGAGAGAAAGAAGAGATTCACATACATACATATCAGATCAGCACAAACACCTGAGTTGTTAGTAAGCGCTTGTCCTGTCTACCTCGTTTCTTTTGTGTCGTGTCTTTTGCGCAAAAAAACCCAGAATGCTTAGGCACCAACTAGCCTGCAAAAGCATACTCGCAAATCTGATGAACATCATCGATGAGGATAATTTCATCAATGCATCATAACTGTCACCTCGCTACATTCTTTGAACTGTCACAAAAATAATTCGGGTTTGTGAGGTAGCACAGTCGCTCCCATCACTCCTACACATCAAAAAGAAAAAAAAAACGCATAAGTAAAAACAAACAAAAAATACGACACTGAGGAATTACACTAAAACTAGTGTTGAGCGCATAAAAATGTAGCTCGATTCGTTTTTGCATTTGCGACCTCGTCAGAACAGAAAGCATATGGCGACAGCCATTGTAGAAAATGGTTTCTTCGCTAGCGCAGCAAGGCGAAGTACAGGGCATTCTTCGAGCTTTTATGAAAGCCGCCACACTGCAAGTGACTTTCGTCTCACAGGTTCAACCTGGACTCTACACAAGGTCGGGACGGGCTGCAAAGGTTCAACATCCAAAACACGGTGATCGCCGATGCTTGTCCAAAGATTCCCCGCTGCCCGTCTACGAAGTACAGGTCCGCCGACGGCCTCTGCAACAATCTCCAAAATCGAGAGTGGGGAAAGTCACTGACCGCCTTCGAGAGGTTCATGCCGCCCAGTTATGCCGACGGTGAGCGTACATGATCAAATACGAGAGTCTAACAACGCTCGCTGTAAATCGGTAAAAAATACTTGTACATTCAAATATTTGCAGCACATAATAGTTCGTCAAACAAACAAGCTCCAACGCTTCCAGCCTCGGTACTGCAAATCACTGTTGTTTTAGATGTGTGCTGACCTCTTAACATGACTACTACTTTGGTATTCGCCCAAAGCAACGATGCGAACCGTGCATCACATTGCCACTGCATAGCTTCATCTCATGAGCCGGTAAGGCTAACGCAAGTCGCACACAGCGTGATGCCCCAGAGACGCTGTCAACGTGCTGAGACTTGGCAGTGAAAAGCTTCGTGTTAGAAAACGACCGAAATGAAACAGCACACAGGTGCCGCATCTTTATACAACACCCGCATTTACAACCTCATCCTAAAAGTGCAACGCAGGCCATTATATTTCGTAGGGAAGATTGGTGATGTTTTTAACATTGGACGCTTTTTGAGACTTGTCGCTGTAGGCCGCGTTTATGGGCGTATACCGAACCATAGACGTGTCAAAAGTAGCGGCCGTTCTCTCCACCAGTTGGGGTATTTCATCATCTCTTAGTGCCCGGCTGACGTTACCTTCATTGCAGGTCTCACGCTCCCTCGAGTCGGCGTCGACGGAAACGAGCTTCCCAATCCCAGAAAGATCTCCGTGGCTGCCGATCCCGACGCTGATTTCCCCAACGAGAGGAACACGCTTATGCTCATGCAGTTCGCCCAGTTCGTAGACCACGACCTCACGCTGACTGGAGTGTCGCGATGTGAGTGGTTTCGGCGAACACGACTGCGCCCTTTCGTTCTGTTTCACTTTAATTTTTCGCTTTGAACAAGGGCGACCTTCACGAGAAGGTTTCATTACAAATAAGAGTGAGTCAAACAGCGTTTCAATGAGACAATGACATTGCACGGACAGTGACACCAAATAAGTTCACACAGCAGACTCGGCTAAGAGGTTATTCAGCTCCCCTTCCCTTAATGCCCTTGTTGAAGCTCACTTGCCGCTATGCTAGCATAGAAGGAGCTGTACCAACGCTTGCAGATATACTTCCATAGCCTTTTTTTTTTTTACTCTTACCAGCAATAATGGCTTCGCTATCCCTCCGCCCCCTCCCCCCATAGTCGAACAATTTTATGAAGTGGAAGATCTTGGACGAACTGTTTTTTTTTCTACTGCTCTTTGATAAGCAGTGCTATCTGATTATGAGCACGACCATGCTCTTGGTTCCGCATAGCCACCTCGCTCTGATGTAGTGCGATATCTCCTCAGCAGACTCATCTTCCAGCAAGTGGTTCCGCCGTACTAATTTCATGGCTCACGCGTCGCTCCTCCCTCGCAGTCCGCAACGGCTCAGCCATCACGTGCTGTGACGAGGAACTGATACAGAACCCGACCAAGCGCCACTATGCCTGCATGCCGATCGAGCTGCCTGCCGACGACCACTTCTACGCCCAGTTCAGGCTGCGCTGCCTAGAGTTCGTGCGTTCTGTGCCCGCGCCGAGGCCCAAGTGTACGCTTGGTGAGTACGGTCGCTTCTGCCGTGCTTACGGGGCTATCACCTGCACCTCTTCTGGATATTTAAACAATGTATCCCTAAGAGTGGCTACATCACAAGAAGCAGCTGTTACAGTGCGTGAAACGCTGAAAAATAAACTCGGCATATGAGAACGCCCATAAAGTACAGCGTTTTTTTCCTGCGCAGTTGGTGCAAGTAAATATTTTGGAACACAAGTACTTGTTTGAATACATATTACTGCAATGTGAAACTGGCCAGATTAGATTACAACAACAGTTGAAAAGTAACGTCTGATTCTCGTAACTTACTGCCTCGAACGACAATTCATGCAATTTTCGTCTTTCTGTGAGTACTTGTACTTGAGTCGTTTTACTCCACTCAGCCATTTTGTTCGATCTTTCTTTCTGGTGTAATGAATGTATTTATTTATTCGTGAAATGAATGGACCCAGCCTTGTGATTGTGCAAGGAGTTTCGGTATGCGGGAGAACGTTGTTTACATTGTCCCCTAGACATAGGCCCTTGCAGGTTATGCCAGTTAAGTAAAGTTGCCAGGTTTAGGTAAGGTTGGGTAAGGTTAGATCAGATTGAGCATAATAATCTTTAACTTTTTCAGAAGCTGAGGAAAAGTGAGAGAAAACTACGCCCGAGCTTTTTGGATAAAGCCTACCAGAAAATTCGAAATTATTTTCTTAATGTGGTTCATTACACCCTTGTGTTGTCGAATCGGAAATATGATCCTGAGCGTCTCTCACAACAGAAGAAGCTAGCTTATGCGTTGTTAATTCGGCAGAGGAATGCCATCGGAAATTTCCGAATCTAATTGTTTCCGCCTGCCCTGTGTTGCTTGGCAAACTTTGTTGGCAGAAAACAATTCTTCATTAAAAAAAGAGCGGGGGGAGGGGGGGGGAGGTATGCAAAGAACTATCTAATGAAACACATGCATTCCCGAAGAACTGATCGTTTCTCGCTTTTATTTCCGCAGGACCTCGGGAACAGCTTAACCAGCTCACAGCGTACATGGATGCATCTAACATTTACGGCTCAACAGAAGAAGAAGCAAAGGCCTTGCGAAGCTTCAGAGACGGTACGGGCATGGTGTGTTGAAAAACAAGCGTCTCACGGGGAAAATTATTCCACTGGCTGATGCCTGAACTCGCCGCACTTGGCCATTGCAGGTCGTCTGGCATCCACATTCTTCAGCAGAGACGAACTGCTGCCCCGGCAGACGGACAGCTCACAGGAGTGCAACGAACAGGGCACGGACTTCATCTGCTTCCGAGCAGGTGAGCGGCCTCCTCAGCGCGTACCACACATGTCGCATCGACTACTCCAAGCTAGTTCAAACTGATTTCCGCTTCTGTTTCATCACAACTAATCCATCAGTGGAAACTTGGTTTGAGAGCCTCACGTTGTCTAACGGCCAATATCTAAGCCATTTTGGTTGAAATGAAAACTTTTTCTGGCAACTATTTCGGTTTCAAGTCACTTCTCACGAAATTCTACTGCCGACCCTTAAGCACCAAGAATATGCACCAATGAGGAAGCTCAAGTAACCATCAAATCAGGTTAGCAAGGTAGCGCGGTAGTGGATCTTGTGGGTTTATACGTGGGCACAGGCCACCACCCACCGCGGGTTCGAGCTTCGCGCGAGCCAAGGGCCCCGATCAGCCGTCACCACACACACACTGGGACACCGCTGCAGCGCACTCAACCTCCGCTGGGAGGAGAGCGATTCGCCTCAAAGAAATAGGCCTCCAAGTTCACAAAGGAGACGTTTATTCACGTCGTCCTCCAGCTGATACACACACACTCAATAGTCACCCCGTCCCGGGGGCGCGCGAGGAGCAAGGCTCCGCTGCGCGCACGAAGCGACTCGAGTAATGCGTGCCGCTAGCACGCCGCTGCAGGAGAATGTCCCCGCGGCAGTGCTGTGATCTCGCTCTCGTGTCGGCCGTTGGGCCGGTTGCGAGAGGGAGTGGGCAAACAATGCAAGGTACGCCTGTCGGAGGTGGCTGGACCCCCCTAGACAGGCTCGAGCCGCTGCAGGTCAGAGGACACGTGCGGGCGAGCTCGAGTATATGCACTGGTCCGAGCGGCAAAGGCCGGCAGGGA